>NW_023044978.1:1239342-1539342 GCF_011762505.2 Arvicanthis niloticus | reverse complement strand
TGCTTCGGTCTGCTGGTCGGGTTCAGCAAGAGCGAGGGTGAGGGCAGACTCAATGGAGACCAGACAGGGTGTGATTCATACTGTTTATTCTTCTATCTCTCTTCCTCTAAGTATCTCCTGTCTGATTCTCCCTCTATAGTCTGATGTCTGGTTCTGTCTTCTATAGTCTGATTCTAAGCCACGCCTCTAAGTTACACGTTTAATCATGCCCTTAGGTCTTGTCTCTAACTCTGATCTCTATACTTCTAAGTCATACTCTTAAGTCACACACCTTTAATCTCACACACCTTTAATCTCACACACCTTTAATCTCACGGTCCTTTAATCTCAAGGTATCTAAACCAAGATTATCGGAGTGTTCTCAGCTGTTGTAGGCTATTATAATCCAAGTCTCATGTCAGGATATATGGCTCAAGATGGCTGCAAAGCTGATAGCCGCTTTCTGCTAAAAGTCGGCCCCCAACATGGAAATACTCTTGTTATAAAAGAGCTTAATAATCACAGATATAATTTTAAATTTTTTATAAGATCATCATTAGAATTTAAAAAGTCATCTATTATATAGAATTTAAAAAGTCATCTATTATATAACATCAACACAAGATAGTACATTTTTATAGATCTATGTTTAATAACAATAGCTTGAGACAACAATTGGATATTTTTAGAGAGTGCATTAAGTCCAATTACAAATTTGTTTTCTAGTGTCCTCAATTTTTTGATAACGGTGGTAATACTTGAGGACTTATATGTAATCAATTATAATAAGTGGATGTGATTCAATTTGGTTTTAGAAAATTAAAGTATATATAAATGTGATTTGACACCTTTTCAGGCTTTTTAGTTACAATTACTTTAACAAGAAAAACAATTTAAAAATGTAAATAGCTATTGCCTAAATTATCCTTTTATACTTGGTGTTCCATATCAGATAAAAATACATAAATCTGACTGCTACAATCAGAAGTTTTAAAGAAGAAAGTTGGGTCTACATAGACAAGACAGGGATTGTTAAAGAGAGCACAAGGGAGAAAGATTAGAGCTAGTAAAAGTTTTGCTTTGTCCTGTTTGTTTGTATGTCTGTCTGTTTTTGGACATTGTACACTTCATTCATTGTTTTTTTGTCTGTTTTGTTTTTTTTTTTTTTTTTTTTTTTTGTTTTTTTGGCTGACAAAGGACTATAGAAGTATAAATAGAGTTAGATGACTAGAAAAACAAAATTCTGTGTAATAAGCTAACCTGGTCATGACCTGACATTTCTTAGATTTAGATAACTCAGACAAAATGAAAGTAATAAATAAGATAAAGTTCCTAATTTTTTTTATTGTTATCAGCATGGATCTTTGACATCTATTTATGATACATGGAATTACTATGCATTTACCTCTCTTCTAACAGTGTTATTCAAGGTTAAAGCAAAATTTCCATGAATTGGTTGCTATGTCCACATAAAAAGAAAATAAAAATAAGCGGAAGCAGAAAACAAAAAATTGCTGGGGGCTAGCCCCAGCCTGGTGGGAGGAAAAGCAGCTTCTTCTTTCTTGCCCTCCTGTTGGTTTTTCTTGAGTCAGCACTTGGAGATGAAAGTCAAAGAGCATCAGCATGGGGTAAGATTTGATCTTATGAGATTGGGGTAAGGGTTTGGGAATTATAAAATTTTTAGGGTTGCTGTAATAAAAGTTTTATTCATCTATGCTAGAAAAGTTCACTTACTATTCTACTGTAGCTGATCTGCCATCCATGGTCCTGTGGCCAGAAACTGCCATTTCCAGCACTTGCACTTCAGCCCTCAAACCAGCCAAGGGTTATTTAAATAGCCTTGTACTATCCTAAAAATTTCTTCTGATGGTAAAAGACTTAGGTGATTAACACTTGTAGCCTAACAGCAGAGGATTAGGCAAACAGCCTTTGAACTCTCAGCAGGAACTGCTGGGCTCTAATTTACCTCAACTACTCTGAGGTCACAGGAAGAAAAGACACTTAGAGAAGTTGCTATAGAGTGTATTAAATGTAAAAGTATCTCATGAAAGCTATCTGAGGGGAAAGGTGGAAAGTTCCTAAATGGGGAAAAGAAGAATTCTAACAAATGAAAAATTCTAAGGAAAAAAATTTATAGGCTAGGGAAAAGAAAGGAATCCTAATAAACACCTACATCTACAATTACTCTGCTGCTAATGACTACTCTACTGATAAAGACTACTACTATATTTTTCTTTGTCTTCAGAACTTATGCATCTTTCAGAGTACATGGTCACATGTTACAAAATTCATCACAAGCTCACACCAAAATTCAAATCATGAATTCAATTAGAAGTTAACAACACAGAATGCTAGCTTACATGAATATTCATTAAGAACAATTAACTAGCTAGACATTAATTACCTGTCTAGCTCCACAGGTTTAATGAAGGTTTAAAACTATATCTTAAAAAATTAGTGAAGTTTTGTATAGATAAACCCAGGCAATATTTTCTCTTCTGTCCTGGTACCTATATAAAAAATCGTGAATTCTCTTTTAGTGACCTATGGTTAATTGTTTTACAACCTCTTGGAAAAGTGCTTTGAGCAGGAGAAGGTCTGGTTACTATCTAGGGGCAATTAAATGATAACACTTGGGAGACTGACAGAATTCTCATTGTAGTTTTGACTAATCAGAGAGGGACCTAATAGCAGTCCCATTATAAAAAAAAAAAAACAACAATCATCAATATAATTTTAGAAAGTCTTATAAGATCATCAGTAAGACTTAAGAAGTCATTTATAGCATCACTGCAAGACAATACATCTTCGTGGATCTCCAGAGATCTGCTCCAAAAAGGTGAGCTACTGCTTAGTGGTTGTTACAAATATTTAATAATAATAATAATAATAATAATAATAATAATAATAATAATAGGAAAAGCATATTAATAGCAGGAATCTTTCCTAAAATTATATCCACTACAGCCTTGCTTAATGGGGCACACTCATCACAAATTATATAATAATTTGAGAAAAGCATTTCAGAATGATCATCTACTAATGCTTGTTCAATTGTGGCTCCTGACAAAAAATAATGAAAACAAGAACAAAACTGTGTCTAAGATGGGTTCTAGGTTTGATGAAACTGCTGGCAATCCTAAGGGGTCACTTTGTTTTTCAGCTTCTTCCAGCATTTTCTTAATATAACCACAGGGTTGAAGTCAAAACATTGGATTGATGCAAGAATGTGCTTCTGGCTAAGTCAGCTGTTTGTTGGGCCTCTTGGAGAGCAGCCATTCTAGGATGCTGTCTGAAAGTACATCATTGCATCAGTATTAATGTCAGGCCTTGGAATCTTCCCTTCAGAGGGGTCTCAATTGGGACCATTTATTGGACTTAGTTTCCCTCAATCTCTTCTTTGTTTTTTGTCTCTGCAATTCTCTTAGACAGTAACCATTCTGGGTCAGTTTTTGAATGTGTGATGACAACCCCATCACTTCACTTGAATCCCTGCTGTCTTTTTCTCTTCCTTTCTTTTCTTTTCTTTTCTTTTCTTTTCTTTTCTTTTCTTTTCTTTTCTTTCCTTTCCTTTCCTTTCCTTTCCTTTCCTTTTCTTTCTTTTTTTTTTTGGAGGTGGATTCTACAAGTTAGTTCCCCACACTGACATTTCATTTAAGATACCTACCTCTGATACTTGAGATTCTCTCACTTCTGTGGTCTCTGGTAAATTCTATAAAGTCCCTGTAGCTTTTGAGGTTGTATATTTCCATTCCTTGTTCCTGGAAGTTTCATGCCTGCCCCTCCTCAATATAATATAATGTTCCCATTTTTCCATTTTGTTAGCCATACCCTTTTTTGCCTAGTTCCTTCCATCCATCTGCCCTCATATTTCTTCAATCTAGCAAGTAGAATGTAGAATCTTCATTTGGGCCCTTAGACATTTTTTACTTCTGTGGATTATATCCTGTGTATTCTGTACAGTTTTGGCTAATATTCACTTATTAGAGAGTACATTATATGCATGTCATTTGGGATCTGAGCTACATCACTCTAGAGGTTTTTAATCATTTTCTTTAAAAAACTCATCATCTCCTCATTCAAAATATCTGAATACTAGTCCATTTTTTAAAAAAGAAACATTTTCTGCATACCTACCTCTGTTGGAGGATATCTTGGTTGTTTCTAGCTTCTGGCTATGACAATTAAAACAATTTTCAGCATAGGATCTAATTATGGCATGTTGAGACGCCTTTGGATATATGCCCAGGAGTGGTGTACCTGGGTCTTCTGGTAGATTTCTGTTTGTATGAGGAATCTCCAGACTGACTTTCACAGTTGTTGTACCAGTTTACCATCCCACCAACAATTTAGGAGTATTCCTCTTTCTCTACATTTTTGCCAGCACCTGATGTTTCCTAAGTATTTAATCATAGCCATTCTGAATGGTATAAAGTGTCATCTCATGGTGATTAGATTTGCATTTTTTTTGTTACTAAGGAATTGAACATTTCTTTAAGTGCTTCTTGGCACTTTCCAGATTACTGCATTGTGAATTCTCTGTTTAGATCTATTCCCATATAATCTCTTTGAGTTCTTCATATATTTTGGATATTAGACCTCTATCAGAAGTGAGTTTAGTGAAGATATTTTTCCCTAATGTTTAGGTTACAGATATGTCCTATTGCCTATGTTTGTAGAGCCATGAAAGGAGTCTTGGTTTTGGTCAAATTGCTGGCTGGACATAGCCTGGAGATCCAACAGGTGTCCATTACTGGTGAGGGATGGGCATCTATTTTGCCACACTCCTAGAATCCAGGCTACTAACACCTGGCATGTAACTCCATTGTCCTACGCTGTTCAGTCATGTTCAAGGCAATGCAGCCCCATCCAAAGAGCACAGGTAGAGGGTGTGACTACAAGGCTTAGGCTCTAGAGAAATTTACATACTAATGAGATACCTGAAGGACAGCCAGTGTAGTCAATTAAGCCTTCTTCCCCAGCACTTCTCCTCTTCTCCCTCCCCATTTAACTCAGGTCTGCCCTGAGTTTCAAGGGGGTTCCCCCAGACCATCTACATTCAACATGAACAATAAACTCTTGGAAACCCATGAACTCCCTTGTGTTTATTGGGGCCCAGGATATGACCATCATAGAGGAATTCCCTGCAATACAGCCACCAGTCCACTGTGGCTTTCCCCCACCTCCACATACGTCCTTTGCCTTATAGAGGCTTTTTATTTTCATTTACTAAATCTTGATTTTATAGTCTTTAGAACGTCTTCACACTCAAGTACCCAAGGTTTCAACACCTTTTTCCACTTTCTCTTCTATTTCATTAACTGTATTTGGTTTAATGTTGAAGTCTTTGGTTCCATTTAGATTTGAATGTTTTATATTCTGACATTGCTGGATCTAATTTGATTTTCCTATGTACAAACTTTCACATTTATTGAAGGTGCTTACTTTTTTCCTAGTGTATATTTATGGAATCTTTGTGAAAGATCAAGTGTGTATAATTCTCTGGACTTAATTCTGTATTTTCAAGTCTATGCATCAACTTGATTATTCATATAACAAAACCATGGCATTTTCACACTAATTTCTGTAGTATAGAGTGAGGTGTGTGATGATGATTTCTCTAGAATTCTTTTATTTTTTAGAATTATTATCCCTATTCTGGATATTTTGTTTCATAAGAAATTGAGAATTGCCATGACTTTGAAGAGTTTTGTCAGAAATTTGTTGAGAATCACACTCAATCTGCAGATTTCTTTTTTGTACCCTGGCCATTTTAAATATGCTTATCATACCAATATGCTAATCATACCAATACATAAAAATGGAGATCTCTCAATTTCTGAGGTTTTCAACTTTTTCTTGAAATATCTGTAGTTCCTGTGCTGCAAATTTTTCACTATGTTTTATATTATTTGTGATTATTGTGAGGACATTCCCTAGATTTTATTCCAGTCCTTTTATCATTTGTGTTAAGAAAGGCTATTGATTTGTTTATGTTTACATTTATCCACCTTGCTGAATTTGCTTATCAGCTGTAGTTCTCTGACAGAAGTTTTTGGGTCACTTATGTACATAATCATATCATCTGCAAATAGGAACACATTGATTTCTTTGTCAGTTGGTTTACCCTTGATCCCTTTTGTTGTCATATTGTTTTGGCTATGATTATCAGTACTAATTTCAATACATGTAGGAGAGTGAACATATTTGTCTTTTCCCTAATATTAGTGGGATTGCTTCAAGATAATTTGTTTCTTTTTCTTTGCTTCTGTTTGGATGATTTTGTTCTTGAGTTTGACTATTTCCTATATTATACTTCTATTAAATATGTGTGTTCTTTTTCTTTTAATGATTTAATTTGTTAGTATAGAATCTCTTTTTTATGTGGACAGGTATTGCTTTCAATTTTCCTCTTATCACTGCTTTTATTGTGTTCCAAAAGTTTGGGTATATTGTGTCTAAATTTTGTGCTGAATTTGAAAAGTCTTTAATTTCTTTCTCTATTTCTTTCCTAACCAAGTTACCATTGACTAAAGAATTATTTAGTTTTCAGGGGTATGTGGTTTTTTTTTTGTTGTTGTTGTTGTTGTTTCGCTTGTTATTGAATTTAGCCTTAGACCACGGCAATCTGATAAAATGAATGTGATTTTTAAACTCTTTTTGTATATGTTAAGGTGTCAATTATATGATTAATTTTGGAGAAGGTAGCACTACTAACCATGTAGTGCTGAAGAAGGAACATTCTTTTGTTTTAGGGCAAAATGTTCTGTGGATAGCTATTAAATCTACTTGCTTCATAACATCAATTAATATAACTGTGTTAATGGTTAGTTTCTGTTTCAATGACATGCCTGGGTATTTTTGCTCTCTTCTGTTCCTATTATTCATAGGCTTGATCTTACACTGTGCCCTGGAAATGCTGGATGTTTGTGCTTAGGAGTTTTCTATTTTGAAATATCTTTGACCTATGTGTCAATATCTTTTAAGATATACTCTATGCATGAGATTATCTTTTATATCACTTCTATTCTGTTAGTAATTCTTGACTTTATAGTTTTTTGACCTCTTCCCTAGGTTTTCCATTTCCAGGCTTGTCACCTTTTAAATTTCTTTATGGTTTCTGCTTCCACTTTTAGGGCTTGCACAAGTTTGTTCAATTCTTTTCACTCTTTGATTGTATTTTATGGTATTGCTTTAAGGGATTTATTTGTTTTCTACTTAAGTGATTCTACAATTTTATCTGTATTTCTTTTAGTGAGTTATTTATATCATCCTTTAGGGACTCTATTCATGCAATAGAAATTTTAGTTCAAGTTCCTAGATTTCAGTTCTGTTGTTGCATCCCAAGCTTTTTGTGGTAGTATAACTAGGTTTTGATAGAGCCAGATTATATTGGCTTCTATTTTTTATGGTCTTGCTCTTGCCTCTCACAATTTGGCTATATATGGTGCCATGGTGGTTAATATAATATACTTTGAAAATTGTGTATTTTCTGTAACTGTAGTGTAACCTACAGTATACATTGGATGCATTATGGGCAAAAATTTGAGTATTTATGTGGTGAGAGCACTGACGGATATTTTCTAGAGAGTATCTGGAAATCTGAATAAAGTCTGAGAGTTAAAAAGGAAGATTTATGCTGATGGTTTCCCTGACTCCACAGCATTTGAGCTTTAAATTTTTAAATTATTTTACATTATGAGTGGTTTTCAGTGTGTATGTTTGTATCCCACATTCATGTGGCACCTCAGAGGACAGAAAATGTAAAAAGACATTCTGGAATTAGACTTATAAATTGATAATCAAATATGTACCTCTGAAACAAAAGCTTGTGCTTTTAACAACTGAGTCACAGCTTCAGCTACAGTAAAAAGAAGAAATTATACAATTTTACATTATAAAGAAGAAATTATAAAAATTCAGAATATATTTCAGTTGTATAGCACTTATTTAGCATATACAATTATTTTGATATCTTGCATCATAATTTGTGACATAGAAATGTAAATTGATTTCTGTCATAGCTCCATTTCATGTTAACAGTATTTGAAGGCACAAGAGAATTCCATTGTGTCTACTCTATAGTGATTGCCTTATTAGAACATGTTTTTCAGTTTTATCAGGAACATTATTATTTGTATATTAAATTATTCAGAAGGAGAGTAAAAGACTATTCTTGGGTAATATATGACAGTTCCTCAGAGTTTCTGGATTATAAGCTTATATCTTGTCAGAACACTTGTCTGAGTCTTTACAGGAGTCACCATATATTGCAGCCCAATTGGTTGTTCAGTAGCCCTTCTTTTTATAACAGGACCCGGAAACAGTTCATGCTGTAGGTGACTGTAAGAATAGTGGTGAGTCTATATATTGTCAGTTTGGGCTCTATAATTGTTCTGGTGCTAGTGTGGTAGCGCATGATGGAAGGAAATAGATTGCATTTACATAGAGTGTATGTTAGTGACTTTACTTGCAAGTGAAACAGAGTACCTGACAGTAACAACTTAAAAATAAAGTGTTTTATTTTGGCCTTTGTATTTTTATGAAAGGATTTTTATGGCAAGAAGATATGGCAGTAAAAAAGTGAGACAGAAGGTTACATTAAATAGATGGTCCAGATGAAAACAAAGATGAATGAAAACAATATTATTCTATAGGCTCAGATTTGTGACTAAATAAAATAATGAACGCAAGTTGTGTACTATTCTTCATCTTTCTCTTAGTTGCCATTAGCAAGTGATGAGGTGACCAAATGAAGTACTAGTTGTCAAAATATATGTAGATGTTAGTGTGTGTCAGTTGGATCAGTGCAAAAAATATTTCATAAATATTGGACAGAGTATAAAGGCTATGTATGCAAAAACCATCAGGCAACTCATTTGCACCCTGTTTGTCATTGAGCAGGAGGTAAAAACCACTATTGTCAAGCCAACACATTAACTTCATCTTGATTGTATAAAACTGCTACATCTTACTCATTTCAGACTGTGTGATTTTCCCAAGAATCCTCTATTCATCTCACATTTTGAGCTTATGTGTGAATGGCTAGTTATAATGCCAGGCCTTTCACCTATATATTCTCCCTTCTCTGTTCACCTACTTACCATATTACTTTGCCACCTCTCCTCTCCTGAACTTTGCTGACCATCATCTACCTGAGCCACACACTCTCCCCTGCCCAGTCTCTGTCAACATTGACGATCAAGTTCTTCTCCTGCTTCCTGGTTATTGGCCCTTTCCTAAATTGTAGAGCCACCTTTTTTTCTTTTCAAGGTACATCTCATGACCTCCACACCTGCTAAACTTAAGGAACTTTCTCATTGGGTCCACCTGTCTCACCGCAAACCTTTTACCCCTCTGTCTCAAAATGATACCCTGCATATCTCCTCTACAGGATCTTGCTCTCTTAAGCTCTATAAGATGTTGCAACCACCCACTCTATCCCCCATCCCAGACAAATGAGATTCTACTTAGAAATCTGTGCTCAACACCAATGAATTAAAGTGTTATGGGCTTTGCATCCTCAAGCTACTGTTTGTTTACATCCAGGGTAGTCCTTTTTTTCTGGAGATTGGAAGGTGGACAAACCCTTCCTGGTATAAAACAGTCTTTCCAAATATGGTCAAGAAACTTTTCTATCAATGGATGCTAGGAGCTGATCTAAACTGCAATCATACCTATATCCATCACTCCATCTAAATATTATGACCTCTTTGTTTGCTTCCTTTTTGATTGGATAAAAAAGGATTGTAAAAAAGTGAGTCCATATATACCTATCAGGATCATAGACATCTTCTATCAATGACTCCAGACCCTCTTCATTTTCATTCAAGACCCACAAAATCCCAGGTAAGAAACAGCCATTGTTGGTCAGCTCTATCGTAGAATCTAATCTGGGTCCCCAATAAGTACTATTCACATCCAGAGAAAATTTGTCTCATTACTACAACCTATAGAATCCAGAAAAATAAGAAAAGTAAACATCATTCTAAGGTCATTTCTTCCTTGATATGATCCCTCATAAATGGTACTAATTTGTCCTTTTAATTTCTAATTCATACCCTGATCAAGGGGTGCCAACTCCTTAACATCACCCAACATGATTTCTTTAAAGATGTCTGGCTAAGTTTACCTCTTGAAATGAACTCACAGTTGCCAATTACAACTTCTCATGGGGTCTTGCCAAGCAACCACACTTCACCTTTCATCTTCTGCCTGAATTTTGGGGTTGGTATGACTGCACAGCATTTCTCTATCTCTTTTTTATGTGGAATACTCTTTAAGACATACAGGCTACCTACTATAGAAAACACTAAGTTCCCTAGACTGCAATAGTTCCACAGCCATTGATCCCTCATTTCTGCCACCTTACCCTACAGTCCAGATCATGTCAATTTTCAGTGGTACTCAAGTATATCATCATCTACCTTACAGGTGATTGGGAGTTTTCACATTGGTGTTCCAGTCACCTAAATTGGGTGTAATCCACAGAGAAGACGAACTTCCATCTCTGGTTATATACTCACTACCTGCCCAACAAAACAAAAGGGCAGTTTAAATCATGCCACTCCTAAACTTTTCTGGAATAACTATATGTGTTTTTACTAGAATGCCTACTTGTCTCAACTTATACGATCAAGTTCTTTTTATAGCCTGAAGTCTTCAAAAGTTGAGCTCGACCTTCAATGGCAGGTCAGTTTTCTGGCAGCAGTGTTGCTTCTGAATTGACAGGGAATACATTTCCTTACAGCTAAAAAGGGTGTCCTGTGGCTATTTCTTCATCATTCACATCAAGTGCGAAAAAATGAGAAACAAATTCCAGCAGCTACATTTAGACAACAAAAACACACAGAACAATGTGATGCCTCTAATTTCCAGGTTTTTGAAATTTCTATATGGAAGTACCCCCTTCCCTGCTTAAATCCAATTCTTTACATTTTTTTTTTTAGCCTTTATCATTTGCTAATTGGATCGATAATCTTGTCTCAACATTCCTCCAATAAAAATTTCAAAAAAGGTAACCAGTTTCTTTCACAGGAATAGCAACCATTGTCCCTTCAAGGGTCTGATGTGAACAACTATTGAATGAATGCAAAAGATTCATCCTTGGTGTCTTGCTTGTCTTTGAGAATGAAAGAAGACATGCCCACATGCAAGAGTTTCAGGTCTGAGCTAATTATGAGGTGGTTTGCAAAGAATCTAATGTAGGTCTTGATTGGGAGGTGGAAGTTTAAAGAAAAGCAGGAGTTGTAAGTCTCCTATTCAGTCAAACCCATCAGCAGTTCTTGCTGCTATAAACTGCAAAAACTACTTTCTTTACAAATCTTCCCCTGTGTTAATGTGAGTCATGATGCATCTTTTGCTTTATCTGGCTATCTTAGTAGACATTTTACAACTTAGTAATAGGCTGTGGAGTGATACCTTCAGTGATCAGAACTGACACTCTGAAATTAAAAGTTATAATTCCATGCTTTAAAGCAGACGAAGAATTATGGTAATATATTAGAATGTATCTATCATAGTGATTCTCAATAAAGGATGATTGACCCATTCTATATTCGGGGATAATATTTGAAGATATTTAGATATAGCTGTTTCTATTGTTATGCTAATGTATCCCTCCCAAATTAGTTTGCATGAGAAAATCTACAAATAGTTTCTGAAGTCTGTACCCAGTGAATTCTGAATTGTGAATAAAAATACCAATAGCAAATAACTGAGGAGAAGAGACAGGCAGAATTTAGGATTCCCTCTCTTCAGACTTCAAGGCAGGAGAAAAAAGTTGAAATGTAATACTTCAGAAGAGGGCAGGACAGAGAGGAAGAAAAGCCATGTAAAAGGGCCTAGAGAGCACAGCCCAATATACTACTCAGTTGGGTCAGGAATAGAAAAGATGGAACACAGAAATTACTAAGTAACTGAGAACCATGGGCAGTTGGTTGATTCTACCAGCTTTTAGGCTAGGCAGGTGCCCAGCTATTCTATAGCATAAGGATTATTAAATGTTAAATATAAAGACTGTCTGTGCTTGTATTTGTGTGTGTGTGTGTGTGTGTGTGTGTGTGTGTGTGTCTGTCTGTCTGTCTGTCTGTCTGTTTGTCTGTCTGTGTGTGTGTGTGTGTGTCATTTTGGAAAATAAACCATTAAATGAGGTAACGACCCTGTTAATAGAATTTTCTACAAAATATTAATACTACATCTGGAGATATTTTAGTCATTTTGGAATGTTGTCACTGATGCCTCATGGAAGAGATGATGTTGCAACACATCCTATAGTGCAGTTGTCAGAAAAACCTATGAAAAACGTTAAACATTAAGTAATATGAACATACAGCAGTAGTACTCAGTGCTAGCAAAACACTGGACAAATGAGTGCTATCTTGGTGAAAGTGCAGAGCTTTTAGCATGCCGTCTCAAAATTTTGCTATGTTTATAGTTTTATACACAAACTTATAGTTGGTTTATTACTTTAGAACCACCCAATGATGCCTTTAAAATACATATTCATGAGACACCATAGCTAAGATTTAGAAGTAGTCCTTGGTAGGACTGATCTTGACGTGTGTCCTATAAGTGTGAACCAATTCTTGCTACCTTGGTGAGATGTAAGGAAAATTGAACCACAGGGTGTTGAGTACAGGACAATGTAGACAAATACTAAAAGTACAGTGGCATGAATTATGGTCCAGTGAGAGCATTGAATGGCATTTATTTTTCAAAATTATCTTAAAAAGGTACATAATGTAAAAAAAAATTCATTTAAACACTAAATAAACATAATCTGAGTGTGCAAAGTAGGTTTAGGTCCTACAGTCTAAAAAGAAATCACCAAAATTCTCTTTGAGTATTCTAAAATACTAGAGAATTTGGCAAATTCTTTATTTTTCTCTTACTTTTTCTGTCCTTTGGTAAATTATCTCCTTGTTGCATGCATATTTTAAGAATTGATACTTCTCAATAAGAACATCACAAAATCACAGAAGGTACAATTATTTATGGAACACTTTCTTAACCATGTAGCTTGCCTTTTCACCTGGAATAACATTACAAATATTGCTGAAGAAAACTAAGAAAGTCCCAATGAGAGTTACAGGGTATCAGGTTGCTTTATACTTTAAGACTTTCTTAGTTGCTAGATTAAAAACTTCTGAACCTAGACTGAGATATCTATTGTAGTCCCATATGTTTCTTGTGAACTCTGGTTGTATAGTTAAAAGAATTCTTTGAAATAGCCTATTTTTCTTCCTTTTATCTTGGCCACTTGCTCATTTCCTCCTATTTAAATATGTTGTGGTATATTATTCACTAGAAAGCCTCAAAGGCTGATGAAGGTATTCATACATATGTGCCATTTTTTTTGAAAGGAGAAGAAAATTCAATTGATTTTTGACCTTATAAACATACAAGTTTAAACTTACTCCCTCAAAAATATGTTTTCAATGTTGTGTCTCTTCTTTGTGGTATGTTCATTTTTCTTTTTAATAGATCTCAGTTCTGTCATTTAAAGTATGTTCCTAGTTGTTATTTTTAAAGGATATTACACAGTTTTTATTCTCTAGCTGTCTCTAAGAACCTAAGAAAATTGATAGCTTGTTAAAACACTTATAAATTATATGGGAGCATCAGAGGAACCATGATGTAGGACCTTTTTTACAACTTCCAGATAGATATGTTATTCTCAAAAGCATGGGATTAGTTTTTATGACACCTTCTTAGTAACTTCTCAAAGGTACTGCACACTGCTCTGTGAAACCCTGTGTGTCTATTCCTTAAAGAGTGGCATATCATGGCTTTCCAGCTGAGGCAGGGGTCACTCCCTGGCCAGCACTGGTGTCTGGTTGTAAAATGGTGCACATACAACTCCTTAATGTGTGCTCTTCTGTAAATGGGATAAAGAGAATTTGGAGATTTAGAAATTGACCACTTTTGTTCTTCTGCAACCAGGGTGGGCATTGTTCTTGGAGGTGAAGAAATATTAGTCAGGGGCAAGAGGAAATATTTCACCCAAAGTGAATGATTGGCAACCAAATTTTTTCCAGACCACAATGTACGGGACGTGTTCTGGGTGTCCCTGAGCCTTCTGAAACCCTGTCTTTCACTGATAGTACCATGGAAAGATAGGAGGACTCCTCGATTCATTATCCAGCTCCAAAGGCAGGCCATTCTGAGCTGCAATACATGTGCACTTTCATCTTGTTCACATCTACACAAAACTTGTGGACTCAGGCCCTCACTTTCTTAAAATGAGCTAAAATAATGTTAGAAAGATAAGAAGGAAGGGAATAAGAGTTAACCTGTCCCACTAAACCAGTCACAGTTCAGTATAACATGAAACTAAACATCATCAGGAACATTACAGACAAACCCACATGCAGGAAATAACCATGTCATGACTGGAAACAAAAGTAAATCCAGACACAAGGGTTCACAGACTCTCAGCTTGGAAAATCTAAACAAGGCAGGTAAGAAAGCAGTCTGTGTTGAGGACTCTCCTCAGGTACCAATTCTTCCAACAGATGGATGGGTACCTCAACCACACTGAACATGGGTCCAGTAATGTCTTCCTGACTCCTGAGATTGTGACCATACAGGGCATCTACACTACTCATGTCTTTACACTTACACCTTTACCTAGAGGCTTTTTTTAATGCTATGATATGACCAAAAGGAATAGACAATACAGAAATGCTGACAAACATTTGCTCACTGGCTCTAAACTTTCTGGATTGCAGATTCCAGAGATCTGCTAGAAAATCCCAGACAAGCCCCCAAAATGTTAAGCCCAGAACTCAGGATTCCTAGAGGAGATTAAAGAACTACTGACCCATTGTAGAGAAACAAAAGAGTATTTATTTGAGTCAGTTTTAAGTGGCAATCATTCTCACTGTGCAGGTTTGAAATGAGACCCTGCAATTTAAGAGCTCAGAAATTTTATTCATTTGAAATTCTCAGATTTTGGAGTTATGTGACAGAGAATGTTTTAAAAACTCATTCTTGAAACATAATACCTTTTTTTTTTCAGACAGCAGAGCAGACCCACACAAATGGGAAAGGGAGGCTATACTGACCTTCATTGTGCTATCAGGAAATAGTGTTTCAAGAAACTGGCCATAGTTATCTGGAAACACTTACTTGCCCTTCTCTCATAGCCCAAAGTATGGCATTTATGTCTCCAAGAATGTTTGGTCTTTGTTTTTCTCAAAGACAGTGGCCACCTGCAGTGGAAACTGCTTAGCCATACATAAGAGGAAATATCAATCTTGGTGATAAAGGGGCTGAAAGTTTTACTGTTTATCTATTTGCAAACTGGCATTTATTGTTCCCAAAGGGCATTTCCATGGGGAATTCCACTATGAAAAGAGGATAGCAATATTTCAGTGATAGACTGGGCCTTTTCTGAAAAGCTGAGAGAGCAGGGGGAATTTTGATAGAGAGGTGAGAAAGAGTATTGGGGGTGGGGGGGGGAGTGAATCTATGCTAGTTGTGAGAAAGTGCATGGGGAGACTGCCTGCATCCCTTCAGGACTGCCAGTTTGACCAGAACCATTTTTTGAACAGGCATTCTTTTTCCATTGTATATTTTTGGCTTCTCTGTCAAAGACCAAGTGTTCACAAGGAAGTGGTATTATTTATGGGTCTTCAATTCAATACTATTGATTGACCTATCAGTCACTGTAGTAATTCCATGCCAATTTTATCACTATTGCCCTGCATTATATCTTGAAGTCAGTGATGGTGATTCACTAGAAGTTCTTTTATTGTTAAGAACAATTTACTCTATCCTTTTTTGTTGTTTTGTTTTGCTTTGTTTGGTTGTTTGTTTTTCTTTTCGATATAAGCATTGCTCTCTCCATGTCTCTGAAGAAATGTGTTGAAATTTTGATGGGGGATTTCACTGAATCTGCAGATTGCTTTTGGTAGGCTGGCCATTTTTATTATGTTAATTCTACCAGTCTATGAGAATGTGAGATCTCTCCATTTTCTGAGGTCTTCTTTGATTTCTTTCTTGAGAGGTTTAAAATTATTGTCATACAGATTTTCATTTGTTGGGTTAGGGTTACCAAACGTCTTTCATATTATTTGTGACTACTGGAAGAGTGTTGTTTCCTTACTTTATCTTTCAGCCACTTTTTCCTTTGTGTAAACAAAGGTTACTAATTCCTTTGAGTTAATTTTTTATTCTGCCACTTTGCTGAAATTGTTTATCAGATGTAAATTTAGACATTTAAATTTCCTTATGTATACTATCAAATCATCTGCAAATAGTAACACCTTGACTTCTTTGCCAATTTTTATTTGCTTGGTCACATATAATCTTATTGTTATAGCTAGAACTTCAAGTATTACATAGCATAGACAAAGAGAAAATGTGCATTCTTGTCCCTGATTCCTTCAAGTATATCTCCATTTAATTTTACTTTGGCTGTTGTTTTGCTGTATAATTTATTTACTTTTTATTTTTAGATATGAGGCTTGAATTACAAACTTCTCTAAAACTTTTAACATAAAGGTGTGATGTTTTTCTTAAAATAATTTTCACAATCTAATATGATTATCATGTCATTTTGTCTTTAAGGTGTTTGGTATATTGACCCAACTTTGCACTCCTGTGATAAACCATAATTGATCTTGGTAAATGATGATTGTGATGTGTTATTAGGAAACTTTACAAGAAATTTATTTAATAGCTTTCCATTGATATACATAAATCCATTTGGTCTGAAGTTCTCTTTTTTCACTGGGTTCTCTGTATATAATTTTGGCCTCAGAAAATGGGTTAGGTTGTCCTATAAAATATAAAATTCTATAAAATATAAAATATTTTGGAAAGTGTTGGTATGAGGTTTTATTTGACTGTTAGAATTTTGCAGAAATGCCATCTGGCCATTAAATTTTTTGTTAAGGAGGTTTTTAATAAATCCTCTAATTTCTTTTGTGCATATGGTAATGATTAAATAGTTTACTGATTGTTGATTCAAGTTTAATATTTGGTATCTGTCTAGAAAATTATTCTTTTCGTCAAGATTTTCCAGATGTGAAGAGAATATGCTTCTCTAGTAGGATGTTATGGTTTTCTTTAAAGTTTCCTCAATTTCTCTTGTTATATTCCTCTTTTAATTTCTAATTTTATTTTGAATGCTATCTCTGTGCCATTTACTTTTGATAGGGCTGTATTTATCTTGATAATTCACTCAAATAATCATCTTTTGTTATTGTTGACTCATTTTATCATTTTATTTTTTATTATTTGCTTGTTTTCCTATCTGAGTTTGACTATGACCTACCCTGTATGTATGTATGTATGTATGTATGTATGTATGTATGTATGTATGTATGTATGGGGGTATGTGGGTTTCTTGATTTTTCTGTTATAGAAGTCTAGCCATATTCTGCGATGATCTGATAGAAGTCATAAAATTAATTTAATCTTCTTGTATCAGTTGAGGCTTGTGACTGGTAAAATGGTCTGCATTGAGAAGATACCAAGTGGTGCTAAAAAGAAGTTACATTGTATTTTTTAGGATAAAATGTTAGGCACATATCTGTTAAATTCATTTTGTTCATAACATAATTAGTTTAGTCTGTCTCTGTTTAGTTTCTGTTTCAATGACCTTTACATTGGTGATAGTGAGTTGTTGAAGTCTCCGACTATTATTCTCGGTGCTCCAATTGACTGTTTTGGGCTTCAATAAATTTTCTTCTATGAATGTGCATTTGATGTATAGATGTTCAGAATTGAGAGTCTTAGTAATGTATTTCCATTGAAGTATGTATTTATTCTTATGCTTGAGATATTGACATGATTATATTTTTTATAACTTTTTTCTCACATTTATCTTCCTACACATTTCTCATTTTCTATCAATTATTGTCTTTCAATTTTATTTTTTTATTATTTGTTTCATTTCTTTATTCATTTTTTTCTTTTCTAAGCATTCTTCCTGTTTTGTTTTTTTCTTTGATTTTTTAAAATGTATAAAATATATATTCAAGTTAATGATATACTTCTTAATAATAAATTTTGTGAGTTATCTACTATTGTATGCAAATTATGTATTATATGTAGTCATATATATGTAGGATGAAGTAACAGAAGTCCCTGTGTTTCCTCAAGGGTGAAATAAAAACAAGCAGAGATCCCCATGTGGAATTGACATGCTTAATAATATTACTGAAATAGTTAAAGCCTCGAATTTCCAACTTTCCCTTTCTTTGAGATTAGCCTATCAAATCCTGTAATAGCTGCCATTTTTGAAATACAGTCCCACTGAAATCCACGTTAGTAACAATTTTCTGGAATACTTTCTATATCACAATTGAGAAATACAACCATTCAACCTTTCCATATCTAGGTATCCCTAATTTTAATTGTTTCTTTAATTACATATGGAAGAATGTTTTTTTATTATATGGAAATATACCAGTATTCAGAGTGCTCATGAAGTGTTGAGGAGAATGTATTTTGTGTCTTCACTTCATGAGAAACCAAGGTATAAAAGGGCCACATGACTCAAGTAAGTATTATGCCAATGAAAATATTTGAGTGTCTAAATCATGAATGAAATATTTAGAGACAAGTTGAGAGGCTAGATTTAAAAAAAAAATTTATATATTTTATCTTGATAAAGTAAATACACTGTGAGTCATTATAAATATGTAATGATTGATTATTTTTTAAAATGTATAAAAATATTTATTCAAGGTAATGACCTACTTGTTAATAATTATTTTTTTGTGAACTACCTACTATGGTATGCAAATTATGTATCACATGTAGTTATATATATATGAGTATGTCTTTAATGCATGAGATGATACTTTGGTTATTTAAAGTACCCCACTGATGACAATAGATTAGTTCATCACATGGGCTACAGTCTATCAACATGTTGCTCAGAGTTTTAGTGCTCATAGTCCTCTAACCTAGGAACTTAGACTCAGTTCTGAGAAAATCACTATCAGATATATCTATCTCCATCTCTATCTATATCAATATTGATATCGATATAAATATAGATGTGTGCATGTGTCCGTGTGTGTGTGTGTGTTTGTGTAGGAATATCATGTTTCTTTAATTAGTGATGGATGTATATCTACATAGATCTATAATTCAATATTTAAATAAGCAACTTCTTAACATCTTACAAAAGCAGGTATATAATTTTAAAAAGCGTTCAACCTCTCTTCTGACCAACTTACACTAATTTCTATTTAATTATTTATTCTTATAATATCCTTCTTTGTCCTTTACTGTTTCATCTTTCTTTCAGTTTAATTTATTCCTATCTATCTTGGTTTGCTCCTTTTTACTTTCTTCACCATATTTTCTTTACTGATTTATACTTTCTTTTTCTACTAGTAAAGTAATTCTACAAATTAACAATATTGTCATTACCTGTACAATGTATTATCATCATTGAGCATGGAATGCCTTTGAGGCAACACATATAATTAGAGGTGTGTAGAAAAAAGTCTCTGGAGACTGTCTCTTTCCCTTGGTTATAATGAACAGAAATGGAAAACACCATGTGGGAGTAAAGTACCTACTAAAAAATTAAAATAACCTTATTTGTCTAGGTTTTACTGCATTTATATATTACCCCACAAAACTAAATCACGTAATAAAGATTGTATTTTTCTATGGTGGCAAGTCACTTCATCTTGAATATAACCTGCTGTAAAACTGTCTTGATGAGGAAGAGAAAGCTTTTAAGCAATATTATGTATACATCCTAAGGACTATTTACATAATCCTTCTTGCCAAGGTGGCTTCCTATAACAAACTGATGAGTGGTTTTCACAGATCTTTTTGTTGTTGTTATTTCTAACAGTATCCTAGGTCAATGTAGAATTTTTAAATGATTGTGCCTGTATGGGAAATCCATGTTAGATGAATCTTGCCATGTGTTCCATCCTACAATTCATAAATTCATCATATATTTTAGCTGTAATTATATACCAAAACCACATGTTTCCTTACCATTTCCTGGAATTTCTGGACCTATTCCCAAGTTATAATTCATGTAGAACCTATTTTTTTTTTTACTTAATAATACTATGAACCTCTTTCCTTTTGGGAGTATAAAACCAACAGTACATATTTCTTTGAAAATCTACAGCCTTTAGTTTTGTCAATAGTTGTTAAATAAACTGATGTATATGTATAAGAATTGTATTTTTTGAAAATATGTATTCTTACTGGTATATACATTAGACACTATCCTCAGACATTTGTCGGGCTTTGGACTGTCTGGCACAGCCATGGAGTTACATGCTCTTAGAGAGGGAAGTCTGATCCAGGCATCTACTGGTCTCTTCAAAAGATAGTGATAACAGGGTTTGGAAGTGCATCTACGGCTGCTGTTTATGCTCTTTATGACAGAAGCTTTCAGAGAAACCTTGATAAAGGCATTCTGACACCTTTACTTCTGCACAAGATCTTATATACATTTTGGGGTAAGTTGGTCTCTAATAGAAGATACTATCTCTTAGCATGGTCTGAGATGTTAGAGCTGCCTTATCTGATGTGAAGAATTTTCAGAATCTTCAGGGTGCTGCTCATATGTCACTGATTGTCAGGATTCCCTCTATGAGATAATATGGTCACATGGCAGTCACCTGACTGTGAGAGGTATAAGGCATTCCATCCTCTGTTGTGAGGTGCTGGGGTTTCCAAAACCACTAAACAGTATTATGTTTTCTGGCATGGTCAAATGGCTCATATATTTCTGGTTATCTGTCCTTCCTATATTTTTCTTTTGTCTATAGCTTATTCTTCCCTATATAGCATCCCTCCTGTCTAATTCAGAAATTTTTATCCAATTATACATTCTTATAAACTCACTTCATCCTCAATTTTTTTTCTACCTTAACCTCTTTGTTATTTTCTGCTATTCTTTTTATTATTCTTTATTTTTATGTTGGTTTTTAAGTGCCTGTCAGTGTTTCTAAAAATGATATCCCCTTTATTAAAGCAAATTATAGTAAACATTGTATAGGTTTAAAAGTTAAATATTATGTATAGATAAGCAATATGTGGCATTGAGTAACAGAATTTTTGGACATCCATAATTCTGAATATAACTGAGACTCTTCTTTTGCCTTTATTACATAAGGTTGTGAATTGCCACACATTGAACATTTTTTAGGCAGAAATATGGGGAAGTGTAGTGGTGTTTCTTTCCTAATGTGACCACTCATACTTTGAAAAGGAGCTTAGCTTTTCTTCTGTGGTACTACCCAGATACAGAATTATCTTTCATATGTAAAAATATTTTGGCTTGATTTTATTTTCTTGTCATCAATTCAACAGATACTGCTATCACAAGTACACGGTAAAGGATCTTTCTGTTTAAAAATTCAATTAGTTTCTGATCTAGTAACCATGGTGGCCCCTTCATTTTCCTCAATATTCAGGTTTCAGAATTTCTGACTTAAACTGAATATGAAGTACTACCTTCTATGTGTGGCTATATTTAGTGGAAAGTCCTGGGTGTCTACAAATGGTGTTTTGGTCATGGCTTTATCTTGCCCAGTTGCATAGTCTGTCTTCCTTTCTTTTTCCTTCCTTCTCTCACCTCATTAATTTCTTTCTTATATTTTGTATCAAAGAGACTGAACATATACTGAATATTCTTACCTCTTCCCACAAAGTGACATCACAATATTCTTCCTCAATTTTTTCTTCCAAAGCTTCTGTGATTATTTATGATCATGTTATTTTACCTACACTTTTTTTCACTCAAAAATATTCCATTTTGTTTAACTATGAAAATTCTTTCGCATTGTGACATTCTAAAAAACTGATCACAAAAAGAACCACTATAGATATGGCACAATGTTGAGAGCACAAATGAAGGTTTCAAAAGCAACAAAGATAAAATAATGAAACAATCCTGAATGACATGAATGTAAATTAATTCTGCCTTTTATGAACTGAAATTACAGGCCTGTGCTACAACTTAATTACTTAGTGTTACAGTATACTACATAATTTTTACTAAAATGCCCTACCATTTCATTATTAGAGCGTTTATATTTATTTTCTAAAGCAATAGTGGAGTCTTTTCTCATTAATTTTTGGTAGACACACACACACACGTGTATAACCAAAATGAAGAAATAAAGGTTTCCAATTAATATGTCTATCATTAGCTTCATCAGTTTTATTTTTCACAACATACCTAATACATACATATATATATATATATATATACATATGTATATATATATATATGAGTGTGTGTATACATATATACATAATATATCATATATAAATAATATATATAGTATAATAGATAAAATATGTATAAACAATTTTGAATCTGATTTTTTTCGTAGAAATTTTTTTCACTATTTCTTCATTCAACTCCATTCTTTCTACTTTATATGTATGAAACAATATTTCTGCTGATATGCAGATGAGGTATCCAATACACTTATTTTACTGATTGAAACTTTTAATAATTTTCATTATTGATTTGTTGTGCAGCAGGTAAAAGCAGAAAACTGTAACCTTGAAAAAAACAAGAAGCTGATAAAGTAAATGGAATGGAAAGGATTTCATATGTGCAGATTTACTACCTTAAATCTTTCTTTCTAAAACAATGTCTTGTAATATTACTGATTTTTTAAAATATAGTGGTAAATCAGTTCAATATTTTCAGGAATGTCTGAAAATATTCTTTTAGTATTTTCTCCATTGCTTCCTTTTCTCAACATTAATGCCCCAACCTTGCAGTTTACTATTTTTCTTTTATATGTGTATTCTTCTCTTTTCCTTGATATTGAACTTACTTTCTTTTCTCTCTCTCTCTCTTTTTAAATACAATTTTCCTAATTTTTATCCTTCAATTTTTTTTGTAGTTTTCAGATAGTTTCTTCAAGGTAAATATATCCATATTATCAATACAATACATTTTAAACACTATTATATGATATATATATATATATATATATATATATATATATATATATATTAGACATCATGTGTAGCTACTGCATATACATAATCCTTTTGAAAACATTTTTGTCTTTTCTCATCCTGAAAGTGAGAAGGATACAGGTCTACATGCATGAATAGAATGCTACTTAAACCTAAAGAAATAAAAACTGTTTCATGTGTCTTTTTTGCTTTCTTTATGTGTGATCTTAAATCTGAGATGTTATACTTTATATATTCTTAAATATTTTGGCAGTTAACTCCACCTTTGAGGTGAAACTTTGGGAATCTCACAATATTCAGAATGAAAAATACCTACCCATCTTTTTCCATATGTACCCATCTATTTAGGACATGTTAATTACTAAATAATAGAATTGATTAAAAAGGGCCTAGTTTCATGCTTAATAGAGGCACAGGGTGAAAACATCTTCAAATGTGTCAAAAGCATTTTCCTGTTTATAGTCTAGGGAGAAAGCCAACAGTAAAAAGATGGAAAGCTACAAACATTGTGTGAGAGATATAGATAGATAGATATGTAGATAGATGATAGATAAATGATTGATAGATAGATAGATAGATAGATAGATAGATAGATAGATGCAGAGTAAAAGATTGAGGCAGAGACAGAGACAGATGTAGTAGTAGCTCTTATGCTTATTGTTCTTTACAAGTTTAAGCTAGAAAAAATGATTATTCAATAGTGGCACACTAAATGGGCTCTCTTATGGATAAACACAAGCCTCATATGGATATCAGGATTTCCATATATTTAGTAAAGTAATCATTAAAAAGAAGCACTTAATCTTGACACAGTTGTTATTAGTTTTTGTTTGAGAGCAAGTAAGAACTTTGGTTTACCAATATGTGATTAACAGCATACAATAAACTTAAAATTCATATGTTTCTATAAAAACAAGAGTGTTTTGACATGCAGAGCAATAAGTTGTAAAGAACAAAGAGAATCAATAATTCTAAGTAAGATTAGAGGAAGAACACAACATAAAACACAAACAGAATGATAGTTCATCTTTATCATTACCAAAGATCTCAACGTTAAGAAGAAAGGCTTTACAGGCAACTCACAATGAATCACAGCATTGCTTTTAGTATAATGAAAACCATTCTGAATTTTTAAAAACAATCTAATAAAGAGATAACTAAATATTCAATTAAAAAATGTCTGAGGTGTATGAGAAAAGATGTTTGTGATCATGGGCATCATCTAATGTGTAGTAGTAGTAGTCATAGTGTGTGTCTGTTATTACTCATATGTATTACATTAGTGTCCATTCATATTTTATTAGTATACATTTGTGTTTATCTCTGCATATGTATACTCCAAGAGCTATCAACTTACCTAATTCCTTTCAGAATTTTGAATCTCTTATTTCATGCACAGTTCTCCAAAAACATGCAGGAAGAAGAATACTCTTTTTACTTTGAATAAAAATTGTATGAGTATTTTAGAAACACAGACAAATGGATAATATCTTAATACCTAATGAAGATTATATAAGAATTTCTAAAATTATATTAGTATTTATTGACCTCTCTTAATAGAGAAAATAAAAACACATCTACACTGTTGTCTCTAAATTGACTAAACCCAAGACTGTAAGGATATTAGTGAGATTAAGAATGCCTTAGGACTGATATTACATTCTTTTTGATAGTCAAATCTGCACTGAGACCTGCTAGTCACCAAGTCTCGCCAAGTAAACTGTATTTAGATTGTAAGAAGCCATTTACAAGTTAGAGCAATATCCAAGATGTAGTACAACCATTGAACAAACATAATAACTAGTGATTTATTATAGGGGCTAGACAGAAAATAAAATATAAACTAGGTCTTACACCCAAGTCTTACTGCCAATTCTCATTTGACAAAAATTCATACTGAAGAACACTACTGATCTCAGTAAATAATATGGGGGAAAATGAATACCATTTTTTGCAAGAATAAATTCAGGGCCACATTTGTATTCACTTAAAAAAACATACCACCTTCTTGTCTGCACCTAAGGTCTGGGCAGATCTTGGGCTACAGCTCTACACACAATACCACAAAACCCAGAGAAGGAGTGCCTCCCAGGAGCTCTAATCCTGTCAGTATATTAGGTAAGGAGGGAGCAACACCTGCCCCAGTCAGAGAGAAACTGGGACCTACTGGAATCCAGGAATTTACTCCTGTCCAGGGCCACTGGTTTTTTTCTTGTCTGTGCATGAACACTGAGGAGATCTTGGAATTCAGCTCTGCACTCATTCCACAAACCCAGAGGAGCCAGGGCTCCCAGTAGCTCTAACCCTGTCAGTATATTAGTTGAGGCAGCAATATCTGTTTCAAACTGAGAGTAACTGGGACCAACTGGGACTCACTGGGACCCACTGGGACCCAAGAATTTACTTGTGGCCAGGGGCACTGGTTTCTTCTGGTCTGAGCCCAAGCACTGAGCAGATCTTGGGCTTTGGGTCTAATCCCAGCAGCAATACCCATCCCAAACAGTTCTGACAAAACAAAAATAATAAGAAAGACAGGTTCCAATCAGAGACAGTGAAAGTAGCACCAAAGATAAACAAATGCTGAAAGGACAAAAACATAAGCATCAGCAACTCAGAGTACTAAGCAAAATCAGAACCTAGTTCTCTCACAATAGAAAGTCATGAATACCCCATCAGACTAAGAGAGCAAGTTTCAGATTTAAAAAGACTCCTAATAATGATTATAGAAGACTTTAACAAGGACATAAATAACACTCTTAACAAAAATTGAGAACACAAGTAAACAGGTAGAAGCTCTTGAAGAAGAAACACAAAATTTTCTTAAAGAATTACACAACACAACCAAACATATGAAAGAATCCAAAACGAAAAAATGGAAGTAGAAACAATAAAGAAATCAAAAAGGGAGACTACCATAGAGATAAAAATCCTAAAGTGGGTGGGGTGGGACAGGAGTCGTAGGTGCAAGCATTAGGAACAGAATAAAAGAGAAAACCTCAGGGACAGAACATACCATAGAAAACATTGACACAACTACCAAGAAAATACAGAGTGCAAAAAGATTTTAATGCAAAACATTCAGGAAATCCAGGACACAGTGAAAGTCCAAATCTTAGAATAATAGGTATATAAGAAATTGAAGATACCCAATTTAAAGGGCCAATAAATATCTACAACAAAACAATAGAAGAAAACTTTCCTAACCTAAAGAATGAGATGCTCATAAACATACAAGAAGCCTACAAATGCCAAATAGACTAGACCAGGAAATAAGTACCTTTGGTCACATAATAATATAAACACAAAATGTGTAAAACTAAGAAAGAATGTTAAAAGCAGTAAGAGAAAAGGGGCAAGTAACATATAAAGGCAAACATATAAAAATTACACCAGAATTTTTACCAGGTACTATAAAAGTGAGAAGTTCCTGGAAAGATGCCATACAGACCCTAAGAGGACAGAAATGCCAGTCCAGGGTACTATACCCAGCAAAAGTGTCAATTACCATGAATAGAGAAACCAAATGACAAAACCAAATTACACAATATCTTTCCACTAACCCAGCACTACAAAGGAAAACAGAGGGAAAACTCCAATACAAGGAGAAAAACTGTATTTTAGAAAGGGCAAGAAGTTAATCTTCTTTCAACAAATCCAAAAGAAGATAGTCACACTAACATAATGCCACAGCTAATAACAAAAATAACAGGAAGAAAGGAGCTCCTCTCCTTAATATCTCTTCTCCTTTATATCTCTTAACCTCAATAGACTCGATTCGTCAATACAATGACAGAGACTAATGAACTGGGTACATAAACAGGACCCAGCATTTTGCTGCGTACAAGAAATGCACCTCAGTTACAAAGACAGACACTACCTTAGAATAAAAGTCTGGAAAAAGATTCTCAAGCAAATGGTCCTAAAAACCAATCTGGGATAATGATTCTAATATCAAATAATATCCACTTTTAACTTAAACTTATTTAAAAGAATAAGGAAAGACATTTTTTAATTGTCAAAAGAAAAGACAACTAAGATGAACTCACAATCTTTAACATCTATGCACCAAATGCAAGACCACCCAGTTTCATAAAAAAAACCTAAGATCAAAGCACACATTGCACCTCATACAGTAATAGTGGAAGACTTCACCACCACAATCTCACCAATGGGCAACATGGAAACAAAAACTAAACAGAGTAAAATTAAACCTAAGAGAAGTTATGAATCAAAGAGATTTCACAGATATCTATAGAACACTTCATCCTAAAACAATAGAATATCTTTCTTTTCAGAACCACATGGCACTTTCTCCAAAATAGACCATATGATTGGCCACAAAACAGGCCTCAACTAATACAAGAAAATTGAAACAACCCTATCCATCCTATCTGATCACTATGGACAAAGGCAATAACAACAAAAACAATGGAAAGCCCACATTCATGTGGAATCTGAACAACACTCTACTCAATGATAACATGGTCAGGAAAGAAATAAAGAAAAAAATTAAAGACTTTTCCATATTTAATGAAACTAAAAAAACCTTAAACTAAAAATTTATGGGACAAAATGAAAGCAGTGCTAAAAGGAAAACTCATAACTCTAAGTATCTACAAAAGAAAAAAAAACTGAAGGGAGCATACACTAGTAGCTTGACAACACACCTGAAAGCTCTAGAACAAAAAGGCACAAACACAAAAGAAAGAGCACATGGGAGAAAATAATCAAACCCAGGGCTGAAATAAACCAAATAGAAAAAAAAAACTATACAAAAATTAATAAAATCAAGAGCTGGTACTTTGAAAAAATGAACAAGTTAGATCAACCTTTAGCCAGAATAATAAGAGGATAGAGGGACAGTATCCAAATTAATAAAATAAAATGAGAACTGAAAAGACTGATATAACAACAGAAACTATTAAATTAAAAATTAAGGAAATTTTTAAAAAATTATAAGTTTTTACTACAAAAGCCTATACTGAACAAAATTGGAAAATCTGGATGAAATGGACAATTTTCTAGACAAATACCAGTTACCAAAGATAATCAGGAACAAATAAACCATCTAAACAGTCCCATAAACATGAAAAAAATTAGAAGCAGTCATTAAAAGTCTCTCTACCCCCCCCCCAAAAAAAAGTCTAGGACCAAAAGGTTTTAGTGCAGAGTTCTATCAGACCTTCAAAGAAAAGCTAATTCCAATTTTCTATCAACTGTTCCAGAAAATAGAAACAGAAGGAGCACTACCCAATTTGTTCTAGGAAACCACAATTATGCTCAAGCCTAAACCTCCCAAAGACCCAAAAATAAAATATAATTTAAGGTACCCACAGAGGGAGGACCTTACCCAAGCCTTGGGAATTTGTGGCCATCTATTAACTCACAGGACACTGAACTTGATGCAATCAACAAGAGGCATATTTTAATCAATATACTGAGGTCAAGACCCATGAACCATGCAGGGGAAGGAAAATTTTTAGCCCTTTCATTTCCCCATTTCTTCTGATGTAAGAGTTTTAATCATAAGACTTGGCATTACATCAAAATCTGAACAGCACTTATTTTTTTTCTAACAAAGATAACTAATCTATTTAGAGATGTCTTTGACTTTCACCGCTGTGGGGGTGGTCAGGAGCATGGGGTGTGGTCTTTTCTAGTGAGGCTCAAGGTGGTGGCAGATGAGAACAGCATCTCCAACCTGGAAGTGATGAGGCACACTCAGGTCTCTAGTCTCATAAGCTTCTTTTAACTGCTCCCAGCCCTCACATCAGACCCCCTCAAGTGTTTTCATGTGGGCAAACAGAGATTTAGAAAAAACATCATCAGAATCATATATTTTAATTATCTCAAAAACTGGTGGAGACACCCCACAGAAAATTTTATAAGGTGTTAACTTAAATTATAACCCAGAACAAGGCAAAAGGAAGGAGGGCTGTCTAGTCATCCTTCCAGTCTCTAAGGCTAATTTAGTCTTTTTCTTTTCTACCCATCCTGAGCTCTGGGATTTGTAAGCACAATGTAATTTCTAATTAATTTCTAGCTAGGTGGCCAGTCCCTGACTTACCTGGGCAACAAAGGCAGGTCTATTGTCAGACCTAATTATCTTGGGTATTTTATACCTGGGGAAGTTCTCTTTTAAGATCTTCTTAGTCACCACATTGGCAGTCTCAGTCTTTGTAGGAAAGGCTTTTACCCAGTCTGAAAAAGTATCTGAAAAGACTAACAAATATTTGTTATCACATTTAGCAGGTTTGACTTCTGTGAAGTCCACTTCTCAGTAGGCCCCAGGTCTGTCTCTTTGAAGTCTTCTTCCTGGGGGACATTCAGCATTAGTCAGGGCACAGGCCTCACAGTTTTTTATTACTGTTTCAGCTATACCAGGTAAGTTCACTACATAAAAACAAGTTCTTCAGGTGTTTAGCTCTTAGGTGAGCTAAACAATGTAAATTTGTTACATGGACACCAAGATATTTTTTAAGACTTTTAACAGTCAGGATCAACAGTATCTTGGGTTTTCTGATGTCCAGGACAATGACTTTTAGCAGTCGCCTCTGTCTGTAAATTGTTCCATGAATATTGGCAGTGGCAAAAGCATATCTGTTGTCAATGTCCTTTCTGGCAGGTTGCTGGCCCAAATCACTTGTTTTCTTTTTATCACTGTTGCTCCTGCCATCTGCTTACCTTCAATCACAAAGCTGCTCCTGTCCATATACCAGTTAGGACTCCCTGGCCAAGGTTGGTCTTCTGCCAGAATGTCAATGGACAGGAAAGGAATCATCAGTCTCAGGCAGCAAGGTGGCAGGGTCCAGGATGGCCAGGGAGGCAAAGATCACCCTTTCAGGTGGGCATTACTCATCTATCAGTTAGGGGGCTGCCATATACTGTTCTCAAGGGAGTGGGGTCTCACAACAGTTGTCTGTTGTCTCAGAGTCAGTTTATCAACATCTTTGTAAAAGCCAGCAGTGTCTAGAAACTCTCTCATTTGTCTTAGTTTAAATGTGGTGTCTGCCTTCTTTACTGGCAGCAGGGGGGTGTTTCACAGTGACTGGCAAGGAACCAGAATGTCCTATTGTTCTCTGGCTTCATGAATCATTTGGGTACTGCTGCACTCCAATAGAGCGGGTGCTGGTTTCAGTCCAATTTTCTTAACCATTTACTAATGTCAGGGAGGCTTTTTATAGTTTTTGAATTTCATCAAGCCGGTACTCATCTTCTAGTTTTAAGGCCAATATCATAGAGGTAGGTGGGGGTTCTCTCAAGACACCCATGGTCCTGTCTGAGTAAACTTCAACTTTGTTTCTCCCCAACAAAGGCATAGGGCACTCAGGAATACCTGGAATGAGACATTTGTCCTTTCCCCGATGAACAGGTTGTGAAGTAGTCCAAGAATTTACAGTGGGCACACTGATGTTTTTCTAACAGATGTTTTTGTATCTCTCTGTTCCCATTTGGTCTTCATCTTTTGTTGCCCAGGCTCTCTCTCTCTCTCTCTCTCTCTCTCTCTCTCTCTCTGTCTCTCTTTCTGTCTCTCTCTCTCTCTCTCACACACACACACACACACACAACTGTGGCCAGTATTCTAGTTTTAGTCTCTCTTTTGTGATATACATTTTCTGTCTCTTTAACTAAATTCTTGTAATCTCTTTATATTCTGTAACTTCTTACCTGTGACCAGAGCCCTGTGGGATAAATTGTCAGCCACTCTCTACCTGCGGCCTTGTTAAAGTCTCAGTCTGGTAGGTTAAGGGGAGCTTCTAACAGGATCCTTTCTCATTCTTCTGTGGTAAAGAGAACCTGTAAAAGCTACTGGCAATCATCTCAGGTAGGCTAGTGGAAAAACATTAAAAATCTCTTCCAGTTTAATCCAACTGGCAGGGTTATCTAAAAAGAAAGGATGATTAATCTTCCAGTTTAGTCTGTGTCTTGTTCCACAGAGGCTCAGAAGACTGGCTTTCTCTTTCTCACCCATGGTAGTGGATCTTGGACCAGGTCCTGCCACAGAGTAATGTATGACTGTTGATCAGGATATGACCCTGGCCTTTCCTGAAAAATAATAACTTTAACTTTAAAAATAATAGTCAAGTCAAAAGTCCCTTTTGGTGGCTGGTCAACATCAAAAGTCAGCCACTCTGAGGCATAGAAAATCTGTCACACTCTTTTCCTGATCAAAACTGATAAGTTATGTGCTTTGGTTCTAACTTTGGCCCAATGGTCTAGGGTTAAACTTTAGTCAAAGTCTGTCTCATTGTCAAAAGTAACACAAAACCCAGACAAAACATATATATAGAAAGACTAACAAAAAACCTGTCTCAATCACAAATGCCAGTCAGAAAGGATTCCACATCTTCCCGTGTCAACCTGGAGGGATTCCACTTTCTCCTTGGCACCCTGTTAGTCACAGTCTGTCTTGTCATCTCAAATAACATAAAACCCAGACAAAACATATACACAGAAAGACTAACAAAAAACCTGTCTCAATTGCTAGTGCCAGCCAGGAAGGATTCCACATCCTCCTGGCACCTAAATGGAGACCTCTCAAATGTCTCTGGGGGTCCCTATCTTCCTAAGACATCTCTCAGGGCTACAACCAGTGATTTTCCTAGCACATCTGCCAATCACTCCATTTGTCTCCTCTTGATATAGAAACAGCTGCAAACACCTGCAAAGAACTGAAAGTACTTTCAAAAAACCAGCTTAGTGAGACAGTACAGACAAAAGAATGGGCCCAAAACATAGCAAAACACAGAAACAGAGACAACAGCTTTGCCAAAACACAGAAATATACCTCCAAGTAGGTTCTTAGAGCTTAGGATGGTCACAGTTTCCTGGTCAGGAAACCAAATATGTAAGGCCCCATAAACGGAGGACCTTACCCAAGCCTTGGGAATTTGTGGCCATCCATTAACTCACAGGACACCTAACTTGATTGAATCAATGAGATGCATATTTTAATCAGTACACTGAGGTCAAGACCCATGAACCATCCAGGGGCAATGGGGCTTGACCCCTGGGGCTTTGGAGACAGAGAGAATTTAAAGCGCAAAACCACAACTCAGGGGGGAAACCACAATCCAACGGGAGTGAAGGAGAGCACCTATGGAAAATCCCAGCCCATTATTCAGTTTGTGACAGTGTCTAAGGAATAACCATGGGGAACATTTTGTATAGGCTATTCTCTAAAAGACTATTCGTAATCAGCCTTCTATCTTGTGGTCAGCCAAGTTCCTGAAACACAGAGCTCATGACCAAGTTGACCTGCACTCTTGATTCTGTTTAGGCTGTTAGGAGTTTTTGAAACATTTTAACCCTTTCAATAACTTGAGACCAATCTCCCTTATGAGTGTTAATGCAAAAACACTTAGTAAATTTTCTACAAAGAAAAAAACCAAGAAGACAGCAAAACAGTTATTCATCATGATCAATTAAGCTTTATCCTGTTGTGGCCCTAACTACCCCACATTGGGGGCTAAAATATCCTGGACCTTTCTGTCAATATTGGAACCTGTACTGCCAAAAGCCTTGGGGGCTAAGTTGTTAGATCCCGCATTGCCCCAAGCTGCTCCAGTCTGTGAGTCTGGGTTCAGCAAGAGAGAGTGTGAAGACAGACTAGAGGAATAGAGACCAGACAGAGTGTGATTCAATCCCATGTATTCTGCAGTCTCTCTTCCTAGTCCAAGTCCCAAGTCTTGAGTTCCTAGTCCCTAATTCCTAGTCCCTAGCACCTCCAAGTTCCAAGTTACTTCTTCCAAGTGCTAAGTGTCTAATGTCTAATAACTAACTCTCTGTTCTTCCTCCAAGTGCCAAGTTCCTAATAACTAGTAAGTCTTCTTCTGAGTTCTCTAGTCCAAGTGTCTTCTTCCTCAATGCCTAATTCCTACTGATTTCCTCTGTCTGCCTCTCACCTTTTATATGTCTCACTTCTAAGCCATGCCTCTAAGTCACGCCTTTAAGTCATGCCCTTAGGCCTTGTCTCTAAATCTAATCTCTAAATCATGCCCTTAAGTCATATAAGTTTAAGTCTCAAACACCCACGGGAAAATCCTGGGTATCTAAAACAAGATTTTATCAGAGTGTGCTCAGCTGTTGTAGGCTACAGTAATCAAGTCTCTTATCAGGGTATATGGTTGCAAGGATGGTATCTGCCTTCTGCAGGTTCCCCACATTATCCCATGAATGCAGTGATGGTTCAACAAACAAACAAAAAAAGAAAACCCACATGATCATATCACTAAATGCTGAAAAACTATTTGAAAAATTCAATACCCTTTCATGGTAAAAGTCTTTGAAAGATCTGAAACCCAAATCTCATAAGTAAACACAATAAAAAGCAATATACAGCAAGCCACTAGCCAACATCAAACTAAATGGAGAGAAACTTGAAGCAATCTCACTAAAATTAGGTACACTAGACAAAGCTACCAACTTTCTCCCTACCTATTCAATATAGTACTGGAAGTCCTAGCCAGAGCAACTAGGCAACAATTAAGGTCAAAGTGATACATTTTGGTAAAGAAGATATAGAAAATTCAGATGATATGATAGTATATGTAAGTGACTGCAACATTTCCATTAGAGAACTCCTAGGCCTGATAAACAACCTCAGCAAATTGGCTGGATATAAAATTAACTCATTAGCCTGACCAAAATATCTGATAAACCATTAGAAATAGTGATGACAGAAATGATTGCAGGACTCTCGTTACTGTTGTGCATGTTCTTTGACTATCTGGGTTTATTGCCTTGCTTGTTCCTTGACTATTTCATCTATTGTATTGCTAGTTCCTCAACCTAGAACTGACCTTAATACTTGCATGTAATTTAAACATTATAAAGGTGAAAAAGAGGAGGAGTGATGAAATAAGGGATTAAGTTTGGAAGGGGGATGGAAAGGAGAGATGGCATCTGAAATGTAAATAAAATATCGAATATATAAAAAAACATACTAACCCTCCATTTCAAAGAAAAATCATTGCAATTGGTAGAAAAATGTTTGAAAGAGACTGGAAAGGGGGGAATGGGGTAAAGGAATAAAATCTGAAATGTAAACATAACATCCAATAAAAATATGAAAAAAAAGAAAGAGACTGGAAAGTGATATGCATAATAATTTTACTAAAAATCATAATTCCAATATGAAACTGAAAAACTTCTCTACAGCAAAAAATAAATTGAGCAAAGAGCAGACTAAATACTGAAAACAAAATTTGATTTATATTTTTACTATAATTATAAATATTAGTAGGAAAATGAGGTCCAGCATCAGCCCCCACGTGAGAGCTAGGTCAAGGGAAGGTCCCCAGGCCTGACACTACTACTGAGGCTATACAGTGCTCACAAAACTGGGCTTATAATGACTGGGCTCTGAAAGCCCAACAATCAGCTGAGTCACATGCAGATATTTACACCCAATCAATGGACAAAAGATGGTGAATGCTTTGGTTGAATTAGAAAAATCTGGAAGAAGTTAAAGAGGAGGGCAACCCTGAACAAGGATCAAGATTCTCAATTAACCTGGAAAGTAGAGATTTCTTATACACTAGAGAAATGAGGCAGCAGACAGCAGCTGATATGAGGACCCAACACATGTATACCAGAGAACTACTGGCTCTGGGTTTAGTGGAGAAGATACACCTAAAACTCAAGATACTGGAGGCCTCAGGGAGAGAAGAGGTATGGTGGGTGGAGGGGTGGGAATGAAAACATCTTCATGGAGATGAGGAAGATGAGGATGTATAGAATGTAGGATAGTTAAAGTTGATGGGGAGAAAGATAAAATCTGGACTGTAAAAATAGATTAAATAAAATATAAATTCATAGAATAAAAAATATAAAAGTATTCACAACAGAAGGGAGATAGAACCAGTAAGAGATGACTATTTCTAGTAGATAGTCATGGCCCCTAGTTGAGGGGTGTGGATATGAACTTGTCTTAAAACATTCAACACCGAAAGGTTCATGTACAAAGGCAAATGGGGGAAAACTGGAATAAAAACAGAAGAAAAGGGTATCCAGGAACCATCTCACTTAGGGATCCATCCCATTTGAAGACACCAAAATTAATAAACTCCCTTAATAATAAGTAAACTGAAATAAAACCTAACAAATAAATTATCTTGCCCCAGTAAGGATGACTAAGATGTAGTGAAGAATGGATAACAAATTTTGCTGTTGACATGGTAAAACTATTGATGATGCCAAGAAGCACTTGCTGTCAGGAGACTGGTATAGATGCCCCATGAGCATCTCTGCCAGAGCCTGGCAAACACACATACAGACACACATAGACATTCATTGACTGAACATAGGGACTGCAATGGAAAAGTAAGAGAAAAGACTGTGTTCACTGAAGGAAATTGCAACCCCATTGGAAGAACAATATTAACTAACCAGAAAACGCAGAGCACTCAGTTAGTAAACCCACTAACCAGAGTATACATGTGTGAAATCCATGTCTCCAGATACATATGTAGCCAAGAATGTGTATCTCACATCAATCTTAGGGGAGGCCATTGGCCTGCTGTAGTTAAATGCCACGGAATGGAGGGAGTGATAGAGCAGTGAGGTAGGAGTGGATGAAAGAACAATCTCATAGAGACAAAGGGGATGGGGAAAAGCAGGCATGGAATGAAGGGGGATTGTGGAGGGATAATGAAGAAGAAGAATAGCATTTAAAATGTAAACAAATAAAAATGATTATTTAAAAGGTATATATCAAAATAAAAAATACAAAATAAGTGATGTTCACCAAGTACTATGAAAGCTGAACAAGGAGATGTGTATGACTATGAGGGGAAAAATATGTAATTAAGAACTACATCTCTTTGTTTTTAGCAACAAACGGAAGTTTCAAATTTAAAAAAATATAATTCATCAAAAATAATATCAGTGGAAAAATTGAAAATTAGTGAGGATTATAGAACAAAACATCTCTGTAGTTTTATGTCAATGTAAAATGTGGTTCAAATTGTAAGATATACAATAAGTTCGTACTATAGTGCATGACAAATTTTTATTTGAGAACATAATTTCCCTGAATGCATTCTGAAGTTTCATTATACAATGGCTTACTGCTTCCTTGTCTGTATGTACGTGTATGTGTGTGTGTGTGTGTGTGTGTGTGTGTGTGTGTGTGTGTGCATCTGTGTGTATATATATATGTATATATAGGTATATGTAGGTATATATATACATATATGTGTATATATACGTGTATATACATATTATGTATATATGCATAATTTATTCTCAAAAGAATGCTGGCAAAAATTATGAGTAAGAAACTGACAGCATTACTTGAGAAGGACAAGGCTTTTATGTCTGTTAGAAATGAACTGCTCTGGCACGGGCCATTCAACTCAGATATGAATGATGGAATGTGTTGCCAAACTGCACTAACTGATCTCTGAAAAATTGTAGCATGTTTAGAAAGAGTAAGTTGATCCAAAATATATTTGAAATATAAAAGTTTCAAAAAAGAACTGAAGATTTGTTACTTTAGAGACTAGAATAGCCAAAAGTATAGGAACAACAGGCTTTGCTACTATGGTATGGGGCATGTATATAGAAAATATAAATTATAAAATAAATAAAAAGCTGTGTCTACTGGATTATGAAGGGTAAACGAGTTCTTACTCAACAATGGGGTCTGAGGATTAGAAAACAGATTTGATCACTTAAAATCCATTACTAAAGGAATGTAGTGTATAATTGTTACGTAAATAAATTAGACATTTTGGCATAGCCCTGGGAAAAATTGCAAAAGTAAATAATACTGCATGTTGCACAGAAAAAGGGTTGAAAAAGACCAATAGAAATAAATATTCTGATGAAGTCAATAAATTGGAGAAAAACTTGTTTAAAAATAGACAAGCAAAATTCTCATCATTTCTCTAACCTCTTTATCACATTTCTGTTTTCATGTAAATGCTGTAAGCACACTTTTTTACCTTTGTAGGGCTCTCAGTTGTAACTTTTGTTTGCATTTTTTTTTCTTGGTGATTGACATTCCTGAAAGTTCTTTAGAAAAATAAAGGATTTGAAGAAAAATACTGTATTTGATTATGTATGAGAAGAAATACTGTAACCCCTAAAAGAATAATTTGAACTCAAGGAGACATAGAGAAAACATGAATGCTGCCCCTGAGCACAGGGTCATTTCAACAGTGAGTCAGTCACTTGTTAGCTTGTACTTGCCTCCGTAATGTCAAGCTGAATTTATACTGATCCATTCAGCATTTTCTCCAGACCCATAAATCACTAACACTGATGCTTGGCAACAAATGGACATGACTATAACTTTAAAATTATAACTATAACTATAAAAGTATAACTGTAACTCCAACTCCAAATAAGTTTGTGTACATGTGTGAGTGTGTGTGTGTTTGATATATATATCAAACACAGATATATATATATATATATATGATTCATATATATATTGGATCTGTGTTTGTGTGTCCATATGTTTCCTCAAATGAATTCAGGATATTGCGGAAATGGAAAGTTTTTGAAAGAACAAAAGGGGCTTAGTAATTATATATGGTACATTCAATCCATGTGTTTATGATTTTGGCCACTTTAAGCATTTTCACATGGTATCTCATAACACTTTACTCCCTTTCCATCATATTGAACTTGTCCTATATTGTTTAAGATTATAACCAGGACTCATCTGCCTTCCTGTGGACCAGGTTTATCCTATCAGTTGGTCTTAGGATAATTATGAGGTCACATTTGTGTACACAATTGTATATTATGACCTCACTAGTGGTATATAAGGCCAGGCAACCAGCAACTCATACCAGTTATCATCAGACAGGGTAAAGAAAATACATTACAAAAGTCTGTTCCAGTTTGATTGACCTAACTTCTCTTGCCAGATTTCAAATTAACGTAGACAATAGTGAGCTGCCATGAACCTTGAGTTTATCTTTCTTGGGAGCATTGTGTTTGCATTCATTTTCTTCATCGTAAAATTTTTATTACAGATAAGTTGTCTATAGGTGATTGTATTAACAACATGACACAGTAAATGGGTGGGTATAGTTTTGTATTACTATGGAAACATTAAAAAGACTAGTGGATGTGTTTAATGTGGTACCTTAATGGCCTACAGATTTCTGACACTTGATGCATTTCTTGATTTTATTAATGCTTAAACAGTTCTTGTTGGTTAGAAGACAAGTATAGTTCACTAACAATATGTTGAAGTCTTTAGCAAACCTCTCATTTGGCATGACTTAACAGGAATACTGAAAATACCCATTTCCCAAAAGTACACCATGTTAAAAATGGGTATTTTACTCTTGAATTTTCTCTTTACTATGATAATTTTTGTCTAAAACAAAGTACCTTGCTATAGGCCAAAAGTCATAAGTGTAATGGCTTTATAATAGAATCAATGATGAATTACAGATAATGTAGCTAGGACTTGCGAAAAACTGAACTTGGCTTTACGAATAAAAATCATGATTTTATCATATCTTTGACTCCCCAAAACATATTAATGAATTCTTCATAAGTTGTAGATTATGTGTTCCCTGATAATTTCTCATAAATGTATATACACACACATATATATATGTATATATATATATATGTACACACATATATATAACTAAATGATATACACACACATATATATGTATATATATATATAAATGATATATACACACACACATATATATGTATATAAACTCCATATACATATTGTACATTTATATTAAAATAATTAATTATATGTATTTGATAATTTAAATTTTATGAAAAAACATTTAAAATCACAATAAAAATTCAATTCATATTGTTTAGTATTTGTCAGTTAGATGCAGTTAAATTTTATAGCTGAAGTGTCACAATCAGACTGAGTACAAATTTCAAAAATTGTCTAAGTATTTGCAGCATGAAATTGAAACTGTCAATAATGTTTATTAATGTGACAGGAATTACATGACCCATTTTTCTATTAGAAAATTTAACATATTCAATAAGTGAAATTTTTTAGTGACAGCTACCCTTTTACAAGTTTAATAAATTTTTAAAAATAGGTTATATATCTATCTCTCTTTCTACTCTCTCACTCTCTCTGTATATTTCTCGCATATATATATACATATACATGTGTATGTATATATACATATATTATACATACATATATACACATATATAATATATATGTATATACACCAATATATGTGTATACATATGCATATATATGTATATGTACATATAATCATCTCAATCTAAATATACAATCTGTAACTTCATTTGTGGTCACATTTTGTAAAAAGGTACCTGTGTTTCAAATTAATACAGATTAGTTATATATTTGTAATGATTTACTATGTGTCAGAATAATTCCCATAGCATATGAATAGCCTATAAATATGTGATTTCTGTGAAATACATCCATCTGACTCAGAGGAAATATAAAGGCATACTGGAGGCTTGCCTACTTATTTCAACTTCCTAGAAGCCTCACAGGATGCAGCATTCATCTGTCAAAAATGTGATCTTATTGATTATTCACTGAGCTCTTGTATAAAAAAATCCAGAGACCCAATGCCAAGGCACAGATTCATAAAGTCTTTGGAAAGAGTTATGTCAATAGTTGTGGAGCTCTCCCAAAAGAGGGACTCTAAAGAACTACAAATAGTGTACAACAATCTATTTCTTGAGACCAAACAAACATTACATCTACAACAAGGAAGCATAGAATTATAGGACCATGCACTAATAATATATGAGAAAAAATAAAGCTTGGTTTTGGCCCCAAAAACCTTTTGTTGGAATTAATATGTCTTTTATGTCTGCATTTAGGTACTCCTGCCCGAACATGATAGCCCTGTGTGGATTTAGTCAGTGATGATGTGCCAAGGAATGTAGTGATTTCAAAGGAAAGGCGTGTTGTGAAAGAGGTGGGCCCCCTATTCTCATAGGTGAAAGTGCCAGATGGGAAAATTGGCCATGTGCTGTAGAAATCGTTCTGTTATTGGAAAGTAAGGAACATGAACAAATGTGTAAATGAATGAGTGAATGAATGAATGAATGAATGAATGAATATGTAAAAAGTATTGGACTCCTCACTCTTGAAATTTCACAAAAGACCATCTATATAAAGAATATATCCATGATACCTAGAAAATGTAACAAGATATGAGATATTCTTCAGTAGACAGTTAATAAACAGACTTTACTCATCTACATATATAGGACTATTGAGAGGCAGCCTGGTTTCAGGTGGACCATAGGCTGGAAAACCCTATGAATGTGGTGACCCTGACAGATGGCAGGTATTTTGTAATGCCCCTGACTCCAGGTTCCTGACATGAGGCCTTCATAGTTTTGGGTCATCCAGTCCTATAGGGGCAAGGGCCCTAACCCCTCTAGAGGTAGAGGAAATGACCACAGAAAATGTAGCCTCAAAAAAGATCTCCAAATTAATGAGACACCTTATTAACTGAAGGGTTTAGCCAATTAAGCATTCATTACCAGACACTCCTTTCTGTAAAAGGTATTATAACTCAGGCTCTCCCTGAGAAACTAGCATAGGGTTTTACTCAGCTTGTAGATGCAGAAAGCTACATTTCAAACAGAGACATCTTGTTGGAACCCAGTATTCTGGCTCTGTGCCAGTATAGACTGACACTTTCAACTACATTTTGGAATAGATTTTACAAGTAAGTAAATACAGAGAGTCAAGTGGTTTCCATGCCACATCTGACCAACTTGCTCAAATTTATAGTAAGAAATACACTTCTTGGCCATTTTTCTATATTAGTATATTTTATTTTCCTGTGTTAAAATATACAAACATAGAACAATTTAAAGAAGAAAAAGTTATTCATTCATATTGTTTGTTTTAGTTTTTGAGATTTAATTATTAATTTATTTTGAACTTTATGAAGTTTGTCTTGATTTGAAGCTATGTGTAATGTATACCTTTGAAATTATACAATTTTTCCATAGTAGATTCTTTAACTTACCAATTATCATTCTCAGTAAATGGAGTGTATCCATTGCTTTTTGAAGAGCAGGTAACAAATACTGTGCTCTTAACCACCTTATTCTGTATTCTGAACTACTGACTATTTCTACATTAAGCATGTTTATTTGCTTCTGCACAACACAGTGGCTATGGCAACTTTTCCCACGACTTCATGATTTGAAGTTAAAACATTTATGTAAAACATCACATTTCTATATTTTCAATTTTTAAATTGTGTCCTTCTATCTCTCTGTGTGTCTCTGCCTCTCTTCTCCAACTCTTTCACTTTTCTCCCTCTCTTTCTCTCTCTCTCTCTCTCTCTCTCTCTGTGTATATATATATATATATATATATATATATATATATATATGTATGTATATATGTATATTTGCATAGATATGTACATATTAATATGTAAATGTGCAGATATGTATACATATATATACATACATGTATACATATATAAATGTAGATATGTATATGTATAAATATATATAACTATATTTTTATACATATATACACAAATATGTATGTCAAATGTATTTATAAATATATATTTACAGAGACAGATCGAGAGAGCAAAAGAAAGGGAGAGAGAGAGCTTCTCCATCATCTGTTATGGATCTGTTGGACAATACGAGCCTAGTTCAGGTGATTTTGTGAGTTTTCTTTCAGTGTACTTCACCCCTCTGGTCTCTTTTTTTCCCTGTTTCTCAGAAATTCTGATCTCTACTTTGAGTTTCTATCAGTTTTCTTAATAACTTGATACACCTTTTGTGATGAATAATATGCTAGATTCCTGTTTGAACGAAGAACACTATAATATTAGGATTCATTTCACTGTTTTTTTTTTTTTTTTTTTTTTTTGGTTATAACAAGAACATTGGGCAATCTCATATCTATAAAAGCAGTTTCTGGTTAATATTAGGATTCATTTCACTGTTTTTTTTTTTTTTTTTTTTTTTTTTGTTTTAAAAAGAACATTGGGCAATCTCATATCTATAAAGGCAGTTTCTGGTATGTTTCCAGTCTTCTTCAGTTATGCACCTTTTAGCTGGACCAACCATTGGTTTGACACTCCAAAAATATTACCAGCATTTAGACTAACTCATATTACAGAAACGACAACGCATAATTTAAAATATATTTAAAAATTATTTTAACAATTCTTTCAGTGGAAGCCTTACCTTGATTTCAGAAGATAGGATGGTAAAACATGTATCATTACTCAAAATTGTTAATCAATGTCACTGTCATATATTCTTGGGAATTTCCATCATACTCAAATTCTAGCTTGTCTACAGCGTTTCCTTTTGTGCATAAATTTAAAGATGATATTATTAAATGTTCATAGTGTAGGTCCCAAATAACTGACACAAAGACATAGGCTGTTAGCATTACAACTGTGCAGATATTCATCTGTTGTAACCCACATATCTATTTCCCAGGTTATTGAAATTTTAGCCCTAGTCCTATAAAGCCTTTGATTCACATTTTTAAAAAAGTGTATAAATGCAAAAAGAAAAAGGGGGCGTGGGATAGGGCTTTTCTAAGGTGAGCAGGGAATGGGGAAAGGGGATGACATCTGAAGTGTAAATAAAATATCCAATAAAAAATGAAAAAAAACCAAAAAAACAAAAAAAAGAAAAAAGAAAGTTTAGCCTTGCTTTGACATGATGTTTTCTGTGTATTTACTCATGGTATTTCCATTCACACCCTGCTAATAATAACTTCTTCTCAACTTTCCCTTTCTTTCAATCAACCTTTTCTTCTCAGAAGACTATTCACCTTTATACATGCAGCCCAGTAAGAAGATGGATCCTGATTTTTACTGCATGCATAACTTATACACACACACACACACACACACACACACACAATGTATGTTTCTTCAGGTGAATGATGGGGTTTGCATCAAACAAAAGCATCTTTTGCTTGTTTTTGTTTTTGTTTTTCGAGACAGGGTTTCTCTGCGTAGTCCTGGCTGTCCTGGAACTCACTCTGTAGACCAGGCTGGCCTCGAATTCAGAAATCCACCTGCCTCTGCCTCTCAAGTGCTGGGATTAAAGGCGTGTGCCAACACCGCCTGGCTAAACACAAGCATCTTTAAGGAAAAAAATCAGATTAATATATTTTTCATCACATATTTGATGGATGAATTTAAAATTTGTTACATTTCAGAAACTTTTGGTTATTATGCTATCCCTCCTTGTTCTCTTGGTTTCCAACAAAATGAACCAGTTTACAATCAGAAAGTATCCATGTTAATGTTTGGTCTGTTGGTATGATTTATAATTTAAAATTTTATACTTAAATGGCAAGGCTAGTTTTACTAATGAATTCACCTTTATATATTTTGTTATCTTAATCTTGCCAATTCATTAAAAATAAGTTAAATTAAATTGGCTATAGCCAATTACTGGACTAATTAGAAGTATGTGGGCATAAAATTACCTAGTTGAAAGAGCACAAAACAGAAAAAAAATCTGGGAGAAAAGAGAATGTTGCCATGGATTAGAGCTCAAAGGAATGTGGACTTGATGTTGTCCAGTTGTCTATAAATTAATCCCTGGTGAAAGACAAATAGTAATAACACTGGGATATTGATAGAAAATGCTTAATAATAGGAAAGGAAATGGCAGAATGAGTAGATTTATAGCCAGCTCCTATGATTTTAAGGCTTATTGAAAATAATAATAAATATGTTTTTCTTCTGGGAACTGAATGAATCAGGCAGGGTCCAAAATTTAAATTGGAAATAAAATTTTCTACAACAGGTTTGCACTTCAACATTAGATTATTTGGCACCTCCGATTCATTAAAAATAATTTCAGGCTCTGGGACAGACACAAAACCTGCTTCTTTTAAGATCAGGATGTCAGGATAAATATTTTATTAATAAAGCTAGGTTTAGAGGAAGCTGTCACAGCAGGGCTTTTCTCATAGCTTTGCATGATTTAAACTAGGAAAAAATAATCACTAATTTGGTATGTAAAATTATGGGGCTCATAGAATAAACTAAGACACATGTGCTAGTCTATCCAACAATAATACAAAAATTCTCAGAGAAAAAAATCACCCTTAATTGAGCTGTGAACCGTATACAATCTTACTATTGTCTTTAAAAACCTCAATATTGGTTTTAAGGTTTATATAGTACAGAAATAAAGAACAGGAATTTAGCCCTATGAAAACTCTCCCTCAGTGATGCTGAAATGAACCATTGTTCCAGATTCCTGCATGATCTTTCTCAACAGTTTCTGTTTCAAGAGACTTGCTACTGGAACAGCTTCAGGAAGACTACTAATCTCCAAAGACATTGTTTCATCCACCTCTTTAAATTTCCAGTCAGGGCCTTAGTTAAACCCTGATCTTTTTTGAAATCATTAAGACTGGACAAGAAATAGTGCCAAATAGCTTTGTTTTGACTTCACCATTTTTTTCCCAATTTCTTTTAGGACCCTGAAATAATTCTTCACACCAATTCATCAAAAAGCCATTATAAGAAGAACATAATCGCAACCACTTTTTGGCTATAAATTACAGATATGTTTTTATTTTGAAGGACAATTTGTACTAATTATTGTTTTAGAGAGGAAAGAAACAATTCAGGGAGCTTGGAATCAGGTATTTATATATTTTTTATATATCCTTTCATTCTTTTTTTCTGGAAAGCTTATTGAAAAGACTAAAAAGAAAAGACTAAAATTGTGATATCATAATATAAGAAGTAAAGCAACAAAAGGTGGTACTCTTAAACTAAACCATTTTTAACCATAATATATTTTAATAAATCTTTATATTTTGATTCAGATTTGAGATATATTTTTATATTGATACAGAATTTTATATTATAGTGAAAATTAAGTTTTTATTGTTATAAAACTTTGTGTTTTGGTACAATGTTTAGGATTTATTTTTGTTACTCTTAGACTGTGACTATTCAATTCTTATAAAAATAAAAGTCTTAATAACAGTTTTTTTAATGGATAGTAATAAAACAGTTTAAGATAATTAACTAAGATATATTACCAGGCAGTAAATCAAAATCATGTTCTTGTTGGATCTGATTTGGAATATCATTGAAATATCTATCCTGGAATTCCTAGGGACCTGGTAACTAGAAACAGGTAATATTTGCTTTCTTAGCTAATTTATGAATAGATAATGTCTTCCAAACTTCACACACTTACAGAATATGGCATTTAAAGATATATTATATTAATTTCACACTTTTTCATCATTGACACATAACAGGTTCTGGAAGCAGATTTGATTTGGAAGAATATGATGATCATAGGAAAGCCTCCATTTACCATTGCTTTGATTCTGAAAAGCTAAATTCTGGACAGAAAGAAACAATGCTTTAATATTTTTGCAGACATAATGCCATCTTGAAATGCAGGAAAGTGGACTGCAAAACTCTGCCAATGCGAGATAACCAAGTCTATCATTTTTCCTGATTCACAAAATATATATCTTTTATTATGGGCTGTTGGACTATATATTGGGGCTACCATGTTAGAAAAAACTTTGGAGAGTATACAGGTAATCAGCTGTATCTGTCACTTCTAATTTTTTGAAGACTTTATTATTTAGGCTGCAAAGTCAGATAATCTTTTTTTTAACCTTCTCAGGCCTCTGTTAAGGATGAAAAGTAAATAGTCTTTTTTTATAGGATTAGCTCATTTTGTATTTATCATTATATAAATGGTCTATGAAGGTAGTATTTGGAGGATAATACTATTTAGGATAAACACTAGCAGGCTTGGAAAGATAATAGAATACTTTTTTTTGGGAAGCCAAATAAGAACATACTGGTTTCTTTTTTGTTTTTGTTTTTTTTTTGTTGTTGTTTGTTTTGTTTTTGTTTTTTGAGACTGGGTTTCTCTGTGTAGCCCTGGCTGTCCTGGAACTCACTCTGTAGACCAGGCTGGACTAGAACTCAGAAATCGGGCTGCTTCTGCATCCCAAGTGCTGGGATTAAAGGTATGAGCCACCACTGCCTGGCCAACATACTGGTTTTTTAGGTTGTAATTTCTATGTTTTTATTAAATTATTATTTTTTAACTTTCTTTACAGTTTGGTCCAACTTCCCAGTCAGCATTCTAATAGTCCTTCATTGCCCCTCCTCCAATTTGTATTTTTATGGATATTATATTTATTTACAATAGAGATGTCATCCTTTTCCCCATTTCCCTCTCCTAGGGCCACCTATCCCATTACCCCTTTTTCTTTATGCTTTTCTATCATTTTGATTATATGCATGTATTAAGGTCAGTTCTAGGTTGAGGATGTAGCAATACAACAGTTTCAAATAGTCAAGGAACAAGCAATACAATAAACACAAATAGTAAAAGAAACAACAAACCATTAAAAAAAATCACATGAACATTTCCATGATCACTGTTTCTAGGGGCTTATCAAAGTATGTGAGCGTACTTTTCTGTCCTAGCCCAACCTCATTTTCATGTCTGAAGGCTACTTCCTTGTCGTAGCCTAAAACTTAGATTCCTGTCTAAAATTACTTCTTTGTTCTGATGTAATATTTAGATTTATTCCTGAATAATACTTCTTTGTTCTAGCCTAATGTCAGATTCCTCCCTGAAGCCTACATCTTTATCCTTGGCCAATATCATATTCCCATGAAGCAGCCCATTTCCTTCTCCTTGGACCATGTTGAGATTCTTGCCAAGCAGCCCCAAAGGCTCTTGGCCTTTCCACTTTTTCTTATTTCATTAACAATACTGAGCCTGTCTTAGTTCATTCTGACAAAAATGCGTTTTTTACCCATCATGGAATATAGATTATCCAAGGCAATGCATTTCTGTCTTAGTTTGGTAAGGCTCTGCACAGAATTTTACCTGTCCTTAGCTTGCCACCCTATTTATTTAATAACTATCTGGAGGTCGATTTTCTGATTCAAGTCATGTTCTTTGACTGCCTACATGTTGATGTTGTTAAAGACAAGCTTTACCACAATGAGCAGGAATAACAATATTTCCAGGACAAAATCAGCTATCATGAGCAAGCTATATATGCCACACTTGAAGCTTGACCAAAATGGAAATACTGACCTCAGGCCATGAATAATTTTATTGGCCTTATCTGCAGCATCAAAGCTCACCAGAGCAGCATTCTTTAAATTCACAATCTCACTATGCAAAGTTAAAACACTCAAAGAGTTGGGAGGATTATGCTACATACTTTACAGGTGTCTTTAAATTTTGTTCTAATTATAATGAAAATTATTGTAGATTTTACAAGTAACACTACTCCCATGACACTCCAATATTTGTGATGATACTTGAGATATCTTCTTACCCTTAAATTCTAAGCCTTCTTCCAATAATTGGAATAGGATAAAGAACATAAATCCATTCTTCCAAATTCCTAACTAAACACTCTGTGTATTCAACACATTAATAATTTTCTTTTGGCTGAATGACTAACAAAATAGTTGTCTAAACTTCCTGTGTCACAGCAATTGCAGAAGCAGTGCTGCTAGAAATTACTGTAATTAAAGCTGTTATAACAGTAATAATCATGCCTACTATCCCCTTGATTCTGCAAGGCCCTTCCCTTCCACTGATACCCAAAAAGTCTATCCTCCTCTACAAATGGTTGTAGAGGCATGGTTCATTCATGTGTGTTCTCAGGCTAGATGTTTAGACCCAGGAGCTCTGGTTGGTTGGTACTCTTGCTCTCTTTATGGGGACACAAGCCCCTTCTACTTCTTCAGTCTATTGGCTAACTCCTCCACAGGTAACCCTATGTTCACTTTGATGGTTACCTTTGAGCATCTGCCTCTGAATATGGCAGGCTCTGGCAGTGGCTCTCAGGAGACAAGTATATCAGGCCCCTGTCACCATGCACTTCTGAATATCCACAAGAGTATTTGTATATGTTAATTTTAACTGGCAGGGATCTCAAGATGAGGCAGTCTCTGAGTGGTCTCTTTTCCAGTTTCTGAACCACACATTGTCTCATCTTTTATCATGTGAGTATTTTGTTACTTCTTGTAAAGGAAAACTGACACTTTGGTCTTTTTTGTGGGCTTCATGTGATCTGTGAGATTCTGGGCTAATATTCACTTATCAATGAGTGTATATGTTGTGTGTCCTTTGTGATTGGGTTACCACATTTAGGAGTTCTATCCATTTGCCTAAGAGTACCATGAATTCATTGGTTCAATAGCTGAGTAATACTCCATTGTGTAAATATTCCACATTTTCTGTATCAATTCCTGTGTTGAAGAACATCATGGTTGTTTCTAGCTTCTGAATATTATAAATAAGGCAGCTATGAACACAGTGGGGCAGGCATCATTGCTAGATTTTGGAGCATCATTTGGGAATATGCCAAAAAGTGGTATTTCTGGATCAGCAGGTAATATTATGTTCAACATTCTGAGGAGCCACCAGACTGATTTTCTGAGTGGTTGTAGCAGCTTACAATCCCACCAACAGTGGTGGAGTCTTCCTCTTTCTCCACATCCTTGCAGGCATCAGTTGTCATCTGAGTTTTTAAACTTGTCCATTCTGACTGGTGTGAGGTAGAATCTCAGGATGTTTTGATTTGCATTTCCCTGAAGACTAAAGATGTTTAACATTTCTTTAGGTGCTTCACAGCCACTCAACATTCCTCAGGTAAAAAAAAATGTTGAGATCTGTTCCCCATTTTTAATAAGGTTATTTGATTTTCTGCAGTCTAACTTCTTGAGTTCTTTGTAAATAATGGATATAACCCTCTATTAGATGTAGGATTGGGAAATATAATTTTCCAATCTTTGGGTGGCCATTGTGTTCTATTGACAGTGTCATTCAACTTACAGAAGCTTTGAAATTTTCTGAGGTCCCATTTGTTAATTCTTGTTCTTAGAGCATAAAACATTGATGTCCTTTTCTGGATTTTTTTCCCTGTTCTCATATGTTGAAGGCTCTTTCACACTTTCTCTTCTGTTAGTTTCAGTATGTCCAGTTTCCTTTGGAGATCTTGATTCAGTTGGACTTGAGTATTGTATTTTATGTCCAGTTCAATCAGGCCCACCTGTTGAAAATGCTGTCTTTTTTCCACTGCATGGTTTTAGCTCATTAGTCAATGATCAAGTGACTGTAGGTACATGGGTTTATTTCTGGGTATTCTATTCTACTCCATTGATCTTCTTACCTATCTCTGTACCAATAACATGCAGTCTATTACTTTTGCTCTCTAGTAGAACTTGAGGTCAGAGATGGTGATTCCCCCAGATGTTCTTTTACTGTTGAGAATAGTTTTCACTGTCCTGGGTTATTTTGTTATTCCAAATGAATTTTAGAATTGCTCTTTCAATCTCAGTGAAGAATTGAGTTGTAGTTTTAATAGGAATTGCATTAAATCTGTAGATTGCTCTTGGCAAGATAAACATTTTTACTATATAAATCTTTCCATTTCATGACCATGGAAGATCTTTTCATCTTATAAGATCTTCTTGGATTTCTTTCTTCAGGGACTTGAAGTTATTGTCACACAGCTCTTTCACTTGCTTGGTTAGATTCACACCAAGGTATTTTATGTTATTGGTGACTATTGTGGAGGGTATCATTTCCCTAATTTCTTTCTCAGCCTGCTTACTCTTTATGTAGAAGATGGCTACTGATTTGTTTGAGTTGGTTTTATATCCAGCCACATTGCTGACATTGTTTATCACGGTTAGAAGTTCTCTAGTGGAAGTTTTGTGGTCACTTAAGTATACTATCATATCATCTGCAAATAGTAATATTTTCACTTCTTTCTTTCTAATTTTTATCCCTTTTGTTTCCTTTTATTGTCTAATAGCTCTGACTATGTCTTTGAGTACTATATTGAGTAGATAGGGAAAAAGTGGGAAGCCTTATCTAGTCCCTAATTTTAGTGAGATTGCTTCAAGTTTTTCCCCTAGTTTGATGTTGTAGTTTATTGTCTCTTAGCTTTTTTGTTTGTTTGTTACTTTGATGTTGTCTACTTGTGTGCTGAATATTGCTTTCACTATGTTTAGATATGGACCTTGGTTTCATGTTCTTTCTAGTATTTTTCCAGTGAAGGAGTGTTGAATTTTATCAAATGCTCTCTCAAAGTCTAGTGATATAATCATGTGGTATTTTTCCTTTGAGTTGGTTTATATAGTGGACTTAGTTGATGAATTTCCATATATTGAACCATATCTGCATTCCTGAGATGTATCCAACTGATCATGGTGGAAGACTCTTTTTTGTTTGTTTGTTTGTTTGTTTTGGATATTGTTTGAGGGATTTTTATTGAGTATTTTTGCATCCATACACAGAAGATTGATTGGTCTAAAGATCTCTTTCATTGCTGGGTCTTTGTGTGGTTTAGGTATGAGTGTAATAATAGTTTCATAAAATAGATTGAGTAGTGTTCCTTCAGTTTCTGTTTTGTGGAATCGTTTATAGAGAATAGGTATAAGGTCTTTTTGGAGGGTCTGATATTAATCTGCACTAAAAGCCTGTAGTACTGAGCTTTGTTGTTTGCTGTATTTTAATGATTGCTGCTATGTCTTTAGTGGGTATAGAACTATTTAGATGATTTATCTGATTCTGACTGAACTTTGGTGTCTACTATCTATCTAGGAAATTGTCAATTTTATCCATATTTTTCAGTTTTGTCAATAGAGTTTTGTAGTACGGTCTGATGACATTTTGAATTTCCTCAGTTTTTTTTTTATTATGTCTCTATATTCAGTTCTCAATTTACTAATTTGGATACTGTCTCTGTGCCCTCTGATAAGTCTGGCTAACGGTTTGTCTATTTTCTTGATTTTCTCAAAAAACTAACTCTTGGTTTTCTTGATTCTTTGTATATATCTTTTTCTTTCTACTTGGTTGATTTTAGCCCTGAGTTTGATATTTTTGCTGCTGTCTACTTCTCTTGGGTGCCTTTGATCTTTTTATTCTAGAACTTTCAGGTCTGCTGTCAAGCTGCTACAGTGTGCTTTCTCAAGCATCTTATTGTAGGTACTTAAAGCTATGAGTTTTCCCCCTTAGCACTGCTGTCATTGTGTCCCACAAATATTGGTATGATGTATCTTCATTTTCATTAAATTCTTTTTTTATTAGCTATTTTATTTAAACTTCAGATGCCATCCCCTTTCCCCATCCCCCACCCCTTAGAAAGCCCCTATCCCATGCACCTTTTTCCTTTTTGCATTTATACATTTTTTTAAAAAAAATGTTAATCATAGGCTTTAAAAGTTTGGTATTGCTCAATCAGAGCTGTAACCCACTACCCAACATAGATATATCAACTATTTTTGACTGGTGAAGATACATGAACATCTGCTTCCCTGTCTCCCCCCTCTTTCTCTCTTTCATCACCTAGCTTCTCCTCTCCTTCTTCTCCTCCTCTTCTTACTCCTTCTGTTCCTCTCAGTACTCCTCCCAACTTAGTTCCTCCTACAAATCACCCTTCCTGTTAAAATGAAACTTTTCTCTCAAAATACAATTAGAGCTTAATTGTGCCAATTTGTACCCATGAGGTACAAGATAGTCCTCATACCCAGTCCATCATTTTGTTGACTAACCAAAACCTCTGTCATCTCTCCTAACTAAAACATTTAGTTCTGAACCTGGCTTTTTCCTTGGCTTTAGGATGAATGTCAGCTGACGACCATCCACTCAAATCTTTTCTCTCAAGGTAAATAGCCAGGATTGGCTATGAGCCTATAAGTTTTCAACCCCTTCAGAAATCCAGAATGACTGAGTTAACTATAATTGTGGGAAGCACAAAGCATAGCTTCTAAAACTTAGCCAATTTATAGAGACCTCTGAACACCTGGACACTCCCTCTATTACAAAACATTGGAGCATCTCTTTCTTCTACCTTCTGGCCCAGGATCATTGGACAGACCTTAGTGAGGTAGAGTTATTAAGGGCTGATTACTCTGTCTAGGCAGATATAATCAGCCAACTATTCTGTGTGTGTGTCCTTTTCTGGACAGTAATTTGTCTGTAGAAGGAAAGAAGCACTTCTTGTCTAGTGGCTGTCTCACCACAACTGGAGTAACTCCAAAGATGCTCAATTTCTTCTTAGAATTCAATATATGAAGCTGTCAGGAGCAGACAGGTCTCTAATCAAAATGAACATTAACACAGAAATGTTTGTCATGTCAATTCTGTGGATTTCTGATGTTTTGAAAACCAACTATCCATGTGAGTTAATCTGGACTGTTGCCTGTTAACTCCACTCAGCTATTTCTAAATAAAATATAGAAAACACCCTAACAATATACTTCAACCCGTGAATTTTCTATAGTCCCTTAACTCACAGGCTGACCATCACAAATCAGTTTAAAAAAAGTTAAAGAAGGACTGGTTCTAAGCCTTGTATTCCTAAGTGTGTTATACTGGTGCAATGCCTATGAGGGTAACAATATTCATCTCACTCTTATATCAATAAGAAGCTCGTACCAATGAAAACCTTAAAATTTATAAACAAGGTAAATTGGTGCCGTTTAAGAATTTATATCTTCAAGCCAGACGGTGGTGGCGCACGCCTTTAATCCCAGCACTTGGAAGGCAGAGACAGGTGGATTTCTGAGTTCAAGGCCAGCCTGGTCTAGAGAGTGAGTTCCAAGACAGCCAGAGCTACACAGAGAAACCCTGTCTCAAAAAAAAAAAAAAAAAAAAAAAAAGAATTTATATCTTCACCTTGGTACTAATTATACAGATTTCTACTAATAGGTTATGGCTATGCAATAAACCCTAGCTAATACTCTCTATTCCCACAAAACCACTACTTTTCCCTAGAAAGACAGCCCAATATTAACCACCTTAGTTCCCAAGCCCAGGGAATAGGGGCACTGACTCTTCATTAGCTTCTTCAAGCTGATGATGGGTGTTGAGATATTAGAAGAGGAGTCGGGGGAAGAGCAAATTGATAAGTCTCTGATGCTGTGTCTTCACTGCCTCCAGATGGAATTCCTGGACCTCAGAGGTTTGAGCAGGTCTGCCCAGCTTGCTTGTTGAGTAGATACACCAAGGCTGATCATTCTGCAATATACAATTCTCAAAACAAATTTTAGTATCAAGATAGTGTTTTTTTTAAAGAGGGCTGACATTTTATTAAGGATGTTGGTTCTAACCGCTTTTCTTTTTTCCCCCCTCTTTTATTGGATATTATATTTACATTTCAAATTTTATCTCCTTACCTCATTCCCCCCACCTCCCAGGAACCCATTATCCCATCCCCACTCCTACTGCTTCTATGAGGGTGTTTACCCACCTACCCTCCAATCCCCCTCCCCACCCTCAGATTACCCCACACACACTCAGTGCTCAGCCTTCAATGTACCATTGACCTCATCGCCCCCCTATGCCCAACATGGCCATCCTCCCCTACATGTACAGCTGGAGTTATGTGCCTCTCCATATATTGTCCTAGGCTGGTGGTTTAGACCCTAGGGAGCTCTGACTGGTTGGTATTTATGCTCTCCTCATTGGGCCACCAACCCTTTAGGCTTCTTCACTTTACTCTCTAATTTCTCCATTGGGAACCTTCGATCAGATTAATTGTGAGCTGTGAGTATCTGCCTCTGGGTATGTGAGACTCTGGGGGACCTCTAAAGAGAAAACCTTATCAGGCTGCTGTCAGCTTTCCCTTCCTGATATCCATATCAGCGTCTACTTTTGATGACTGCACATGGAATGAATACCCAGGTGGAATGGTCTCCATATAACCTCTCCTTGAGATTCTTTCCCACACTTTGTCTCCATATTTGCTCCCTTGGGTATTTAGTTATTCCTTCTAAGAAAGACCTAAGCATCCTCACTTGTTCTTTCTTCTTCATGAGCTTCATGTCGTCTGGTAGTTGAATCTTTGTTGTTTCAAATTTTTTGGGCTAATCTCCGCTTATCAGTGAGTAAATACCATGTGTGTTCTTTTGTGATTGGGTTACCTCACTCAGGATGATATTTTCTAGTTCCATCCATTTACCTAAGAATTTCTTAAATTCATTATTTTTAATAGCTCTGTAATACTCCATTGTGTAAATGTGCCATATTTTTGTATCCATTCCTCTGTTGAAGGGCATCTGGGATCTTTCCAGCTTTTGGCTATTATAAATAAGGCTGCTATGAACATAGTGGAACATATGTCTTTGTTATTTGTTGGGGCATTTTCTGGGTATATGTCCAGGAGTGGTATAGATGGGTCCTCAGGTAGTGCTATGTCGAATTTTCTGAGGAACCACCAGACCGACTTCCAAAGTGGTTGTACCAGCTTGCAACCCCACCAAAAATGAAGGAGTGTTCCTCTTTCTTCACATCCTCGCCAGCATCTACTATCACCTGAATTGTTGATCTTAGCCATTCTGACTGGTGTGAGGTGGTATCTCAGTGTTTTGATTTGCATTTCCCTGATGACTAAGGATGTTCAACAATTCTTAAGGTGCTTCTCGGCCATTCGTGATTCCTCAGTTGAGAATTCTTTGTTTAGCTTTGTACCCCATTTTTTAATGGGGTTATTTTGTTGTTTGGCATCTAATTTCTTGAGTTCTTTTTATATATCCAATATTAGCTCTCTATTGGATGTAGGGTTGGTAATGATCTTTTCCCAATCTGTTGGTTGCCATTTTGTCTTGTTGACAGTGTCCTTGCCTTACAGAAGCTTTGCAATTGTATGAGGTCCCATTTGTCGGTTCTTGATCTTAGAGCATAAGCCATTGGTGTTCTGTTCAAGAACTTTTCCCCTGTGCCTAGGTATTCGAGGGTCTTACCCAACTTCTCTCCTATTAGTTTCAGTGTATTTGGCTTTATGTGAAGGTCCTTTATCCACTTGGAGTTGAGCTTTGTACAAGGGGATAAGAATGGATTAATTTGCATCCTTCTACATGTTGACCTCCAGTTGAGCCAGCACCACTTGTTGAAAATGCTGTCCTTTTTCCACTGGATGGTTTTAGCTCCCTTGTCAACGATCAAGTGACCATAGGTGTGCAAGTTCATTTCTGGGTCTTCAATTCTATTCCATTGATCATCCTGTCTGTCTCTGTACCAATACCATTCAGTTTTTATCACTACTGCTCTGTAGTACAGTTTGAGGTCAAGGATGGTGATTCCCCCCAGAAGTTCTTTTATTGTTTAGAATAGTTCTTTCTATTCTAGGTTTTTTTTGTTATTACAAATGAATTTGTAGATTGCTCTTTCTATCTCTATGAAGAATTGATTTGAAATTTTGATGGGTATTGCATTGAATCTGTAGATTGCTTTTGGCAGGGTGGCCATTTTTACTAAGTTAATCCTGCCAATCCAGGAGCATGGGAGATCTTTCCATCTTCGGAGATCTTCTTTTATTTCTTTCTTCAGAGACTTGAAGTTCTTGTCAAACAGATCTTTCACTTGCTTGGTTAGATTCACTCCAAGATATTTTATTTTATTTGTGGCTATTGTGAAGGGTGTCATTCCCTAATTTATTTCTCTGCCTGTTTATCCTTTGAATAGAGGAAGGCTACTGATTTGTTTGAGTTGATTTTATATCCATCCAATTTGCTAAAGTTGTTTATCAGGTTTAGGAGTTCTCTGGTGGAAGTTTTAGGTTCACTTAAGTATACTATTATATCATCTGCAAATAGTGAAATTTTGACTTCTTCCTTCCCTATTTGTATCCCTTTGACTTCCTTTTGTTGTCTAATTGCTCTAGCCAGTACTTCCAGTACTATATTGAATAGGTAAGGTGAGAGTGGGCAGCCTTATCTAGTCCCTGATATTAGTGGGATTGCTTCAGGTTTCTCTCCATTTATCTTGATGTTGGCTACTGGATTGCTGTATATTGCTTTTACTATGTTTAGGTATGGGCCTTGAATTTCTGATTTTTCCAAGACTTTTATCTGGAAGGGATGTTGAATTTTGTCAAATGCTTTCTCAGCGTCTAGTGAGATGACCATGTGGTTTTTATCTTTGAGTTTATTTATGTATTGGATTACATTGATGGATTTCCAAATACTGAACCATCCCTGTATTTCTGGGATAAAGCCTACTTGATCTTGATGGATAATTGTTGTTGATGTGTTCTTGTATTCAGTTTGCAAGAATTTTATTGAGTATTTTTCCATCAATATTCACAAGAGAGATTGGTCTGTAGTTTTCTTTCTTTGTTGGGTCTTTCTGTGGTTTAGGTATGAGTGTAATTGTAGCTTCATAGAACAAATTGGGTAGTGTTCCTTCTGTTTCTATTCGATGGAATAACTTGAAGAGGATTGGTATTAGGTCTTCCTTGAAGGTCTGAAAGAATTTGGCACGGAAACCATCTGGCCCCGGACATTTTTTGGTGAGAAGATTTTTAATGACTGTTTCTATTTCTTTAGGAGTTATGTGACTTTTTATATGATTTATCTGCTCCTCCTTTAAGTTTGGTACCTGGTATCTATCTAGAAATTTGTCCATTTCATCCAGATTTTCCAATTTTGTTGAATATAGGCCTTTGTAGTAGGATCTGATAATTTTTTTTAATTTCCTCAATTTCTGTTGTTATGTCTCCCTTTTCAGCCCTGATTTTATTAATTTGGAAATAGTCTCTGTGCCCTTTGATTAGTCTGGCTAAGGGTTAATCTATCTTGTTGATTTTCTCAAAGAACCAGCTCCTGGTTTTGTTGATATTTTGTATAGTTCTTTGTGTTTCAACTTGGTTGATTTCAGCCCTGAGTTTGATTATTTCCTGCCGTCTACTCCTCTTGGGTATGTTATCTTCTTTTTGTTCTAATGCTTTCAGGTTTGCTGTCAAGTTGTTAATGTATGCTCTTTCCACTTTCTTTTTGTGAGCACTTATAGCTATGATTTTTCCTCTTAGTACTGCTTTCAATGAGTCTCACAAGTTTTGATATGATGTGTCCTCATTTTCATTTAAATCTAAAAAGTCTTTAATTTCTTTCTTTCTTGACCCAGTTATTATTGAGTAGAGCATTGTTCAGTTTCCAAGTGTATGTGGGCTTTCTGTTGTTTTTGTCCATGTCAAAGACGAGTCTTTGTCCATGGTGGTCTGATAAGGTACTAGGGATTATTTCAATCTTTTGTATCTGTTGAGGCCTGTTTTGTGACCAATTATATTGTCTATTTTGGAGAAGGTACCATGATGTGCTGAGAAGAAGTTATATTCTTTTGTTTTAGGAAGAAATGTTCTATAGATGTCAGTTAAGTCCAATTGGTTCATAACTTCTGTTAGTTTCATTGTGTCTCAGTTTAGTTTCTGTTTCCATGATCTTTCCATAGCTGAGAGTGGGGTATTGAAATCTACTATTATTGTGTAGAGTGCAATGTATGCTTTAAGCTTTAGTAAAGTTTCTTTATGTATGTGAGTGCCCTTGCATTTGAGGCATAAATGTTCAGAATTTCGAGTTCCTCTTGGTACATTTTTCCTTTGATGAATATGAAGTGTCCTTCTTTATCTTTTTTGATTACTTCTGGGTGAAAAATGATATTATTTGATATTAGAATTGCTACTCCAGCTTGTTTCTTGGGACCATTTGCTTGGAAGATTGTTTTCCAACCTTTTAGTCTGAGGTAGTGTCTGTCTTTTTCACAAAGGTGCGTTTCTTGAATGCAGCCAAATGTTGGGTCCTGCTTATGTATCCAGTCTGATAGTCTATGTCTTTTTATTGGAGAATTGAGTCCATTGATATTAAGAGATATTAAGGAGAAATGAATGTTATTTCCAGTTATTTTTGTTATTGACAGTGGAGATATGTTTGTGTAGCTACCTTCTATTATGGTTTTTGGAAGATTACTTTCTTGCTTTTACTAGGTTGTAGTTTCCCTTATTGTGTTGGAGTTTTCCACCAATTATCCTTTGAAGTGCTGGATTTCTGTTGAGATAATGTGTAAATTTGGATTTGTCATAAAATATTTTGGTTTCTCCATCAATATTGATAGACAGTTTTTATGGGACCAGGGATCTTCTTTCCCACTCATGCCTGACAAGGCCATCCTTTCCTAAGTATACAGCTGAAGTCATGGGTGCCTCCAATTGTGCTCCCAGGCTGATGATTTAGAAAATGGGGAGTTCTGGTTGGCTGGCACTGTTGCTCTCCTCTTGGGGCCACCAATACTTTCAGCTCCTTCAGTCCTCTACCTTCTTCATTTGGAACCCTTGATCAGATAAATGGGTAGCTGTGAGCATCTGGCCCTGGATATGTCAGACTCTGGCAGACCTTCCAGGAGACAGCTGCATCAGGCTCCTGTAAGTATGCACTTCCTGACATCCATATCAGTGTCTAGCTTTTGTGACTGTACATGGGACGGATATCAAGATAAAGTGTCTCACAATGGCCCCTCCTTGACTTTCTGTCTCACACTTTGTCATCTTATTTTCTCTCTTGAGCATTCTGTCACACCTTCCAAGAAGGACTGTGGCATGCACACTTGGTCTTCCTTCTTCATGAGCTTCATGTGGTCAGTTAGTTAATCTTGGCTATGTCAAGATTTTGGTTTAACATCCACTTATCAGTGAGTAAATATCATGTGTGTTCTTTTGTGATTGGCTTAACTCACTCAGGATGATATTTTCTAGTTCCATTCATTTACCTAAGAATTTCTTGAATTCATTAATTTTAATAACTGAGTAGTACTCAATTGTGTAAATATAGCACATTTTTTGTATCTATTCCTCTGTTGAAGGACATTTGGGTTTTTCCAGCTTCTGGCTATTATAAATAAGACTGCTATGAACATAGTGGAGCATATGTCCTTGTTATATGTTAGAGCATCTTCTGGGTATATGCCCAGGAGTGGTATAGTTGGGTCCTCAGGTAGTGCTATGTCCAATTTTCTGAAAAACTGCCAGAATGATTTCCAGAGTGGTTGTACAGGCTTGCATTCCTGTCAACAAGGGAGAAGTGTTCCTCGTTCTCCACATCCATGCCAAGATCAACCATCACTTGACATTTTTTCTTAGCCATTCTGACTGGTGTGAGGTGGTATCTATGGGTTTTTTGATTTGCATTTCCCAGATGACTAAAACTGTTGAGCATTTCTTAAGGTTCTTCTTGGCAATTCGAAGTTCCTCAGTTGAAAATTCTTTGGTTAGCTTTGTACCATATTTTTAATAGGATTATTTGTGTGTCTAGAGTCTAATTTTTTGAGTTCTTTTTATATATTGGATATTAGCCCTCTATCAGATGTAGGATTGGTAAAGATCTTCCAATCTGTAGGTTGCTGTTATTTCTTATTGACAGTGACCTTTGACTTACATAAGGTTTGCAATTTTATGAGGTCCCATTTGTCAATTCTTGATCTTGGAGCATAAGCCATTGGTGTTCTGTTAAGGAACTTTTTTCTGTGCCTAAGTATTCTAGGGTCTTCCCCAACTTATCTTCTATTAGTTTCAGTGTATCTGGTTTTATGTGGAGGTCTTTAATTCAATTGGACTGAAGCATTGCATAAGGAGATAAGAAGGGATTGATTTGCATTCTACATGCTGACCTCCAGTTGAGCCAGCACCATTTGTTGAGAATGCTGTCTTTTTTCCACTGGATGGTTTTAGCTCCTTTGTCAAAGATCAAGTGACCACAGGTGTGTGGGTTCATTTCTGGATCTTCAATTCTATTCCATTGATCTTCCTGTCTCTGTACCAATACCATGCAATTTTTGTCACTAATGCTCTGTAGTACAGTTTGAGGTCAGGAATGGTGATTCCCCCAATAGTTCTTTTATTGTTGAGAATAGTTCTAGGTATCCTGGGTTTTTTTATTCCAAATGAATTTTCAAATTGTTCTTTCTATCTCTATGAAGAATTGATTTGGAGTTTTGTTGGGGATTGCATTGAATCTGTAGATTGCTTTTGGCAAGATGGCCATTTTTACTAAGTTAATCTTGCCAATCCAGGAGCATGGGAGACCTTTCCATCTTCTGAGATCTTCTTCTATTTCTTTCTTCAGAGACTTGAAATTCTTGTCATACAGTTCTTTCACTTGCTTGGTTAGATTCACTCCAAGGTATTTTATATTATTTAGGAATATTGTGAAGTTTGTCATTTCCCTATTTTTTTCAGCCTCTTTATCATTTGAGTAGAGGAATACTACTGATTTGTTTGAGTGAATTTTATATCCAGCCACTTTGCTGAAGTTGTTTATCAGGTTTAGGAGTTCTCTGGTGGAAGTTTTAGGTTCACTTAAGTATACTATTATATCATCTGCAAATAGTGAAATTTTGACTTCTTCCTTTCCTATTTGTATCTCTTTGAATACCTTTTGTTGTCTAATTGCTCTAGCTAGGTCTTCCAGTACTATATTGAATATATAGTGTGAGAGTGGGCAGCCTTGTCTAGTCCCTGATCTTAGTGTGATTGCTTCAAGTTTCTCTCCATTTAGTTTGAGGTTGGCAATTGGCTGACTGTATATTGCTTTTACTATGTTTAGGTATGGGCCTTGAATTCCTGATCTTTCTAAGACTTTTATCAAGAAGAAATGTTGAATTTTGTCAAATGCTTTCTTGGCATCTAGTGAGATGATCATGTGGTGTTTCTCTTTGAGTTTATTTATGTAGTGGATTACATTGATGGGTTTTCTAATATTGAACCATTCCTGTATTCCCGGGGTAAAACCTACTTGATCATGATGGATGATTATTTTGATGTGTTATTGGATTTGGTTTGCAAGAATTTTATTGAGTATTTTTGCATCAATATTCATAGGCAAGATTGGTCTGTAGTTCTTTTTCTTTGTTGGTCTTTGTGAGGTTTAGGTATAAGTATAATTGTAGCTTCATAGAATGAATTGGGTATTTTTCCTTCTGTTTCTATTCTGAGGAATAGTTTGAAAAGAATTGGCATTAGGTCTTCCTTGAAGGTCTGATAGAATTCTGCAATAAAATCTTCTGGTCATGGACTTTTTTTTTTATTTGATGGGGAGGCTGTTAATGACAGCTTCTATTTCTTTAGATGTTATGGGACTGTTTAAATGGTTTAATCTGCTCCTCGTTTAATTTTGGCTCCTGGTATCTGTCTAGAAAATTGTCCATCTCATCCAAATTTTCCATTTTTGTTGAGTACAGGCCTTTGTAGTAGGATCTGATGATTTTTTAATGTCCTTAGTTTCTGTTGTTGTCTCCCTTTTCAGCCCTGATTTTATCAATTTGGAAATAGTCTCTGTGCCCTTTGCTTAGTCTGGGTAAGGGTTTATCTATCTTGTTGATTTTCTCAAAGAACCAGCTCCTGGTTTTGTTGATATTTTGTATAGTTCTTTCTGTTTCTACTTGGTTGATTTCAGCTCTGAGTTTGATTATTTTCTGCTGTCTACTCCTCTTGGCAATACTAGCTTCTTTTTGTTTTAAAACAACCAGGTGTGCTGTCAAGTTGTTAGTGTGTGCTCTCTCCAGTTTTTTTTTTTTTTTTTTTTGGTTTTTTTTTTTCTTTTTGTAAGCACTTAGAGCTATGAGTTTTCCTTTTTGTACTGCTTTCATTAAGTCCCACAAGTTCTGGTATGATGTGTCCTTTTTTATATTAAATTCTAAAAAGTCATTAATTTCTTTCTTTACTTCTTCCTTGACCAAGTCATCATTGAGTAGAATGTTGCTCAGTTTCCATGTGTATGTGGGCACTCCATTGTTTTTGTTGTTATTGAAGACCAGCCTTAGTCCATGGTGGTCTGATAGGGTACACGGGATTATTTCAATCTTTTTGTATCTGTTGAGGGCTGTTTTGCGACCAAATATATGGTCTATTTTGGAGAAGGTACCATGAGGTGCTGAGAAAAAGGTGTATTCTTTTGTTTTAGGATGAAATGTTCTATAGATATCAGTTAAATCCAATTGGTTCATAACTTCTGTTAGTTTCATTGTGTCTGTTTAGTTTTTGTTTCCATGATCTGTCCATTGCTGAAAGTGGGGTGTTGAAATTTCCCACAATTATTGTGTGAGATGCAATGTATGCTTTGAGCTTTAGTAAAGTTTCTTTTATGAATGGGGGTGCCCTTGCATTAGGGGCATAGCTGTTCAGAGTTGAAAGTCCTTCTTTGTACAATTTTCCCTTGATGATTATGAAGTGTCCTTTTTTATCTTTTTTGATTACTTCTCATTGAAAATCAATTTTATTTGATATTATAATGGCTACTTCAGCTTGTTCTTGTGATTATTTGCTTTGAAGTTTGTTTTCCAGCCTTTTACTCTGAGGTAATGTCTGTCTTGTCACAGAGGTGCATTTCCTGTAACAGCAAAATGCTGGGTCCTGTTTATGTATCCAGTCTGATAGTCTTCATTTTCTTATTGGAGAATTGAGTGATTGATATTAAGAGATATTAAGCGAAAATGATTGTTGCTTCCTGTTATTTTTGTTATTAGAAATGGAATTATGTTTGTGTAACTATCTTTTTTTGGGGTTGTTGGAAGACTACTTTCTTGCTTTTTCTTGGTTGTAGTTTTTCTCTTTGTGTTGGAGTTTTCTCTCCAGTATCACCTTTGAAGTGCTGGATTTGTGGGAATATATTGTGTAAATTTGGTTTTTTTCATGGAGTATCTTGGTTTCTCTATCAATAGTGATCCAGAGTTTTGCTGTGTATAGTAGTCTGGGCTGGCATTTGTGATGTCTTAGTATCTGTATAATATCAGTCCAGGATCTTCTGGCTTTTATAGTCTCAGGTGAGAAGTCTGGTGTAATTCTTATGGGTCTGCCTTTATATGTTACCTTGCCTTTTTCCCTTATTGATTTTAGTATTTTTTTTGTTTTGTATATTTGATGTTTTGATTATTATGTGACTGGAGGTATTTTTTTTTTTTTGTCTAGTTTATTTGGAGATCTGTAGGCTTCTTGTATATTTAAGGACATCTCTTTCTTTAGGTTAGGGATGTTTTCTTCTATAATTTTGTTGAAGATACTTACTGGCCAGTTAAGTTGGGAGTATTTACCCTCATCTATACCTATTATCATTAGGTTTGTTCTTCTCATTGTGTCCTAGATTTTCTCGATGTTTTGTCTTAGGAGATTTTTGTATTTCAAATTTTCTTTGACTGTTGTGTCTATGTTTTCTATGGCATCTTCTGCACATGAGATTCTCTATTCTATCTCTTGTATTCTGTTGTTGATGCTTGCATCTATGACTTCTGATCTTTTTCCTAGGTTTTCAATCTCCAGGGTAGTCTTGCTTTAAGATTTCTTTAATGGTTCCACTTCCATTTTTAGATCCTGGATGGTTTTGTGTGATTTCTTCTTCTGTTTGGTTGTGTTTTCATGAATATCTTTAATGGCTTCTACCTGTTTACCTGTGCTCTTTTCAAATTCTTTGAGAATTTTTTTTATGTCCTTTTTAATCCTCTGCCATTTGATTAGCTCTAGTGCTACCTGAACTCAGTGTTTTTGACTGGAGCCTGCCTTTCCAGTTATCTTGGTTGTGTCAGAACTCCTCAGGGTCTAGATGTCTCTGTGATCCTGAGCTCCAGCTGTTCTTGGTACAGAGGCTCCTCTAGGATATCTTAGGATATGGTGTCTCCACGGTAGTTGTAGAACAGCTAGTTGTTTGCTGCTCTGAGTGTAGTCATTCTTCTAGGATGCTTCAGGATTTGGTGTCCTCTGCTCTGAGGTCACTGGCCTCTCTAGGATGTCTCCGGACATGGTTTCTGCCACTGTGAGGGCAGTGGCCTCTCTAGGATGTCTGCAGCTGTAAGTGCCATGGCCACTCTGGCATGCCTGCAGACAGTGTTTCCACAGGGGAGCCAATCAGCTGAGTGTCTGCTCCAGTTACTGCAGCTCTTGCAAGCCTTGGCCTCTCTAGAATGCCTCAGATGCAGTTTCAACAGGAGAGATTAGCTGGGCATCTGCTCCAGTCACCGGGATCTGGATGAGAGTTTGTGTTCTCTTATTGTCTGCATGAAATCTGAGCAGAATCTTCTGGCTTTTATTGTCGTTCCTGTGAGAAGTCTTATGTAATTCTGATAAGTCTACTTTTATATGTTACTTGACTCTTCTCTTTATTGCTTTTAATAAGTTTTCTTTGTTTTGTACATTTGGTGTTTGATTATTATGTGGTGGGGTGAATTTCTATTTTGATCTGGTCTATTTAGCATTCTATAGGCTTCTTGTATGTTCATAGGCATTTCTTTTTTAGGGCTAAGAAGTTTTACTTATATAATTTTGTTGAAGATATTTACTGCTCCTTTAAATAGGGAATCTTCACTTTCTTCTATTCTGGTTAACCTTAGGTTTGGTCTTTCATTGTGTCCTAAATTTTTTGGATGTTTTGGGTTAAAATTTTTTTGCATTTTGTATTTTCTTTGACAGTTGTGTCAATGTTTTTTATGGTATCTTCTGCACCTGAGATTCTCTTTTCTATCTCATGTATTTTGTTGTTGAGCCTTGCATCCATGACTTTTGATCTCTTTCCTAGGCTTTGTACCTTCTGGGTAGTCTCCCTTTGTGATTTATTGTTTCTATTTCAGTTTTTATGTTCTGTACAATTTTGTTCAATTCATTCACCTGTTTGGTTGTACTTTCTTCTAATTCTCTAAGGGATTTTTTGGTTCGTCTTTAAGGGCTTCTACATGTTTTCATGTGGTCTCCTGTATTTATTTGAGGTACTAATTTGTGTCCTACTTTATGACTTCTAGCCTCTTCATGTAAAATAATTTTAAATCTGAGTCTTGTTTTTCTGGTGTCATGGAGTGTTCAGGACTTTCTATTATGGGGGAACTAGGTTCTCATAATGCCAAGGCACCTTGGTTTCTGTTGCTTATGTTCTTGCACTTGCCTTTCGCCATCTGGTTATTTCTAGTGCTACCTTCACTCACTATCCCCAACCGGAGCCAGTCTGTCCTGTTATCTTGCTTGTGTCAGAACTCTTCTGAGTCCAGCTGTTTCTGTGATCCTGTGATCCTGTGATTCTGAGAAACAAGTTGCGATTGCTCCTGGGAGTCAGGCTACTTCTGACCTTCTGAAATCCTGGTGTGCCCACGTTCCTGAGATCCTGTGATACAATTATTCTATGTTCTTATGTGTTAGAGCTTTTGAGAGTCCAGCCTGCTCCGAGTTGTGGGGGGTTGGGTACAAAGCTGGAGCCTTAGGGCTAGTCCAGGTACAGGCACAGATAGGAAGGGTCCTGTGCCAGTAGTCTTGAGAAAGTTTGTGGGTCCCAGTTGGTCACAGATTACTCCAAGATGCGGTGGTGGTGCTGCTTACCCACCTACATTTCAGGGCATGTTAGAACTGTATGGAGTCTAGGATCCTCTGTGTTTTGACACTGTTTCACTCCCATCCACCCTCACCAGACTTTCCCATCATTCCCTTTTTTTGCTGCATCAATTCTCAACTGGATTAGGTACATGGACTCCACTAAGGGCAGACAAAGCAAGATTGGGTACATATGTGCAAAAGAACACAGCCCATGAATATTCATTGATAGCATATTCTCTGGGAGCTCCTGGTTAGGTTATACTATTGTCATCCCTATGGGGTTTTCATCTTCTTAGTTCCCTTCACTCTTCTTCTTCATCTAAAGAGGTCATCAAACTCAATCCAATTGCTGGCTATACGTATCTGAATATATCCCAGTCACATGCTGGAAGAATTTTCCAGAGGACCACCGTCTTGTTTTTAGTCTACAAGCACAATATCATATTAGTGATGGAGTCCAGGTTTGTTTCTCACCCATTGGATTGATCCAAGGCTTTTCTTTTAGACAAGAACAATTATGAGTCAATATTTTTGAAGATATTGGGTGATCCCATTTCTTCACTTGAAGCCGTATATTCAGTTCTCAACTCTCCACCTTGAGGATCTCCTCTAAGGTTTTTAGGACTGAATCCTGGCATCCTGTCACATCACAGATCTTTAGGACATTCTAGTGGTTCCATCTGCACTCCACACCTACAGCTTTATACCTTTATTCATTTTCCAGGTGTTCTGGGTTTCTCTCTTTCTCTCACATACCTGATGTTGTGCTACATTTTTCTTTTGCTTTTTTCTCCCACTAAGATCCCCCTCTCTCTCTGCTACCCATGATAATATATTCCCTCTGAAATGTGGGGTTACACCATCCTTACTGTTTTAACCAGTTTTCAATTATACCTGCAATGAAGAAGGTTTCTTCTTTCTACACATCCACACCAGAATGTGCTGTCAGTCATGGTTTTGATTTTTGCCATTCTGAGTAGAGTAATGTGAAATCTTAAGATTGCCTTGATTGATACTTTTTTGGTGTGTAATAATTTTGAAACTTTCATAAATAGTTTCATGATCATTTGAAATTTTTCTGTTGAGAATTCTCTGTTTATCCCTAAAGCTTTTTAAAAATTGAGTTATTTGGGTTTTTTTTTTTTTTTTTGGTATGTTTTTTATTTTAGTCTAATTTCGAGTGTTCTTTTTATATTTTGGATATTAACCCACTATTGGATGTATAGATAGTGAAGATCTTTCCCTAATCTGTAGGTTCCATTTCTGCACTATTGGTTTTTCAGTTTAATGAGGTCCCATTTGTTATTTGTTGGTAATTGAGCATAAAACTTTTATACAGTTAGCATTTGTATAATTGAAAGCTCTTTTTAGTTTGAGTTAATATATACAACCACTTTGCTGAAAAGTTGCCTGGTACATATTTAGTGTCACTTAGGTATAATTAGGTATATATCATCTTCTGCATATAGAAGCATAGAATGTCCTCTGTGGCCCCATAGCTTCTGTATAACATCTGTCCAAGATCTTCTGTTCCTTTGCTTCTCTATTGAGGAAGTATGTGTAATTATGATATATCTGCCTTTATGTGTTACTAGGCCTTATCTCCTGTACATATTTTAATATTCTTTAATTCCTCTCTCCATATAGTGTTTTGTTGTTGTTGGTGGTGGTGTTGTTGTTGAATAAAATCTTATTTTTCAGGTCTGATTTATTTTATATTCTGTAGGCTTATCTTACATGTATGACCATCGCTTACTTTAGGTTAAAGACATTTTTCTTTTTCATTGAAGATGTTGTTATCCATTTGAACTGGGAATTTTCATCCTCGTCTATTATTATTAGTCTTAGAGTTTTTTTTTTTTCCTTCTATTCCCATTTTTTTCTGAGTGTTTTGGTTAGTTTCTTTTTTATGCAGTTTTCTCTTTGATGGAAGTTTCAATATATTCTTTTAGACATTTTGTACTTCTGATTCTCTCTTCCATATCTTGTGCTCTGTTAGTGATTCTTACATCTTTATTTCCTAATCACTTTTCTAGGTTATCTATCTCAAGGATTCCTTCTATTTGTGATTTATATATTCTAATACTACTTTTGGTCTTGAAAATTTTAATTTCCTTCACATATATGATTGTATTTTTCTGTGTTTTTTTTTAAGAAGTAATTTATAAAGACATCTAGTATAATCACACCACAGAATTTTTTATTTTTTTCTGAATCTTGCTCTTTGGGTATTTTAGAAGATCCGTTAATGAATGTGGTAATAATACAGGGTTCTGATGTTTCAAAAATTATATTGATTTCTTTTTTCTTGTTGTGTTGTTGTTGTTGTTGTTGTTGTTGTTGTAGTACTTTCTTTTTTCACCTGGTTTTATTCATGGCTTTCTGGTATGGCTTATAACTGGAGCAGATTTTCTTTCAGGCAGGTTGAGGTCTGTGATCTAGGTCAGATCAGGCCTCCTGAAGGCAAGCAGTGCTCTCACATGTTAGGCCAGGCCTCCGATATTTCCCTTGTTGCAGTGGAGCTCTTATGTTTCTGTATCATTCTGACCCAATTAAGGCAGACCTCTTTGTAGATAGGTTTGACTGATTTCTGGACCAATGTTATGAATCTGTGTTTCTTGTGATTGCAAACCATTTGGGAAAAAATTAGTTGTTTTCTTGCTTATGATAGTCTTCCTAGGAATTAGGTATGTTGTATTCCTAGTTATGAGAGACTTAGTGTGAGACAGGTAGGCTATACTGTCTCTTGGAAGGGGGAAGCACAATCTCACAAATCTGCCACAATTTTCCTTATTGTATTTTTAAATATAAATTTATCTTAGAATATAGATATTAGTTTTATTTTTTCTAAGATAATACTGTTTTTATTATTATTATTATTATTATTATTATTATTATTATTATTGTTGTTGTTGTTGTATTTGTTATTATTAAGACAAATTTTTTTTTGTTTTGACAAAAAGGAGAATTTTATGAGGTTTGGTATACTGCTATGAATTGTAATTGTAAATCCTATACCAATAAGAAGGCTGAGGCTTATTCCTGAATTCTCACATTTAAGAGATTTTTTTATCGTGCAAATTCTGGATTAAATATATTTGTTAAGTAATATTGGCTAAATTCAACTACTGGAGAGATTAGAGGTAGCTGCCTTCAGAACGAAATGTTTGAAGGAGCATCCAGTGGACCAGGATGATTCTGAAAAAGACCCTGTTTAATCAGTTCTTGCTTCTGTAGAGAATAATAATTTACAAATTCATCAGCAGTATTAAGGACAAAAGCAGCTCCATTTTTTATCATCAGAGAGAGAAGAACAAACCACTCCTGCACAAGACTATTCCTGTTTGCTGCATTCTGCTGCTCTTGTGAGCTTTCAAACCCAAGTAGATGATAGTGAGTGACCATGATTAACCTCTTTGGAAGCATTATGTTTGTATTCAATTTTTATACCATAAATAATAGTTTTGGTTAGCTGTATATAGGTGACTTCAGTAACATTGCCATAACTCAATAAGTTGATGGATATTTGCTTCTAAGGTCATGGAATGGTTAATGAACAATAAGAAGGAAATTGCTATTCTGTCATAAATATGGGGTACTTTCCCTGTCTTCTGTATTTTCTTTGACAGTTGTTTGTCTAAATGTAAGTTCCATTTTCTTGGTTTAAAGTCATAAGTGAAATGATTTTACAGTAAGGTCATTGACATGGGTCAAAAACATTGTTATATTGGTAAGTTAAAAACAAGGCTTAATGAAGAAAACTATATAATATTATGTTGTATCTTCATCTGCCCAAACAAAATTTGTCATATTATGTAGGTTTTCTGTATACTGACAGTATCTTTTTGTGATTTTAATTATATATAATTTGTTTGGGTAATATTTAAATTTGGCAGCACTCGATCTGGTTTGTATTGTGGCCGCCATGCTCTTGACAAGGCTAGAAGTGAGGCCACTTGCTCAGACCACCAGCTCAAGAGCTCAAGACACTGTCCATTCCACCCTAAGACACCAGCATGGGAGATGGCTCTGCCAGTCTTCCACACTGTCTCCACAAGGCTGGAATGGTCCCAGAACATCTAGTCATCCACATGTGCCTGGTGAAAATGAGGGTCTAATGCTTAGGTAATCAAAAGGATTTATACAATTAATAATACTCAATGAAAAGATTCCCACACAATTAGTGGTGTAACCCAATACCCAACCTTGATACATCAACTACCTATGACTGCAAGTGACATGTGAATATCCACTGCCATGTTCCCTTCTCTCTGGTTCTCTGTCACTAGTTCCACCTCTTTCTTCTTCTCTTCCTCCTCTTACTCCTCCTCTTCCTCTCCTTACTCTTCCGACCTTAGATCTACCCAACTTGTGGGAACAATATGCCTCCCCATATAATTTAATTTATTATTGAAATATATCTAACACAATTCTAAATTTTTCTTTTCATATTTGTAATATTAAAGTGTAATTTTATCACACTATATCAAATGTATAGAAAAAAATCTGGATTAAGAGTCAATTCCTTTTTGTTGCCGCCTGCAGCAACAATGTTGAACCAAGTTCACCTATAAGAGAGGCTGAGAAAGTGAAATGGGCGGGAAGAGATGAAGCCAAGACAAAGTTCTCTGATCAAGGCTGAAAATTTAATAATTGGCTTTCACATATAAAGGGAAAGCCCCAGCCCCAGAGTCTCTTCTCGGTTCAGCCCAGGGGCTGGTCAAGGAGATAGCAGTCTGGAATATGTCAAAGCTATCTCAGCAGGCAGTCCATTCTTCTTAGTTTAGGTAGCAGGCTCCAAGGCTCCAAGGCTGGTAATGCAATGCCTCTCCTAGATCCTACTGTTGCTTGATTTCTAGTGGTAAACAGCAACCTGGACAGGTTGGCAGCGTGGGGGAAGGGTACACCTTTTAATCTTTAACTATAACCATTGGTGCCTACTCATCATGTGCAGTATACAGTGTGTGTGTGTGTGTGTGTGTGTGTGTGTGTGTAATCATGATTCTTTGGGTGTGTATGTTTAATGAGAAATACTTTTATATTGTGATTAAAGAGATAATTGTAGGATACTGCAATGCCCTTTAAGTCAAGACTTTAAAAAGGGGCATACCTTTTACTCTCAGTCTCTACTTACACAAATAACATATGTCAGAGTAGCCCTTGCACACATTTCAATTGATTTATCTTGCCGATATTTAGTTCATCATCATAAAGTGAAACACCATAAAGAAGTTATTATGAGAAATATGTTGGAAATTTTAGCCTCCAAACAGTAGCATAGTTTTAATTTCTTACATAAAACATGGTATAAATGACCACCCAAGATGACTTCTCTCATGCACTCATTCTCAGTCATATAGAAATCATTATGTGACTACTCCAATGAACAACTTCATTCAAGCTATGTTTATTATATATCTATAATCAAGTCTTATCTGCAAATAAATTCTAGTAAATCTGAATATCATAAAAGGTGACTGGCTCAATTGAAAAAATAAAATTTCTGTCTAGAGATACACACATATCCATATAAATTGTAGGCATAAACAGTGAAAATTCCAATAGACACTGACAATGGAAATAGCCAATAAAAACTGTAAGTTAATTCAACTAATTTGTTTTTGCTAATGAGTAGTAATTAGATGATTGAGGTTTACAGATACTCCAGACATATATTTTATCTGTGAACTTAATTATTAACATGTACTTGCAAATTCATATTTTATGGTAAAGTATTTAGAATCAAACACAATAAACACAGATATGTTGGGTTTCTCTCAGTTATAGTTAAGTTTACAGCTGAGATTTCTCAATAAGAAAAAAAAATATATATTTTAAAATTTCCCATAGCAGATGAGAGCATAATATTGTAATTGTCTACAAGTTTTATTAAGGTGACACTTTCTCTAGTAGAAAAATAACTGTTTTCAATGACTGAAATATTTAATAAATGGTAAACTTCACCATGATGTATGTTTATTAAATACGTATAAGTATATTTAAGGTTAATTGTGCATATCTGTTACTACCCTTGAAATCAGCATTAGAAGATAATTACATATCTTTCAACACAGCTTCATTACACTTTTATAATCATTTACCATGAGTAAGAATCATATCGATAGCATAAGAATTATCTGTAAAATTAGGATTTCTGTGAAATATGTAAACCTGTCCAAAGAGGACTAGTAAGTACATATTTCAGGCAAGCCTTCTTCCTTCAACAAATTTGTACCCTCAGATTATTCTTCTATCAGTTTGAATACAAGAATATAATCTCATAATAATCTTTTTGAGATTTTTCACAATTTTTCTGAGTGAAACATACATAGAGACTCACAGCCAAATGTCACATATATTTCACAATGTCCTCTGTGAGAGTTAAGTGAAGAACTAAGCAAACCTTCAATTATAGAGACTCTAGAAGAAGACAAACAAACTAACACAACCCAATTCCTTGGGGATAAACATAAATAAAACCACTAACAAAAAGACACACAGACACTAAACCACCAATAAAGTTTACACAAACAAGAGATGCTCAGGCACACACACATAAGTGGAATTTGTGAAGCTTGGGTGTAATGTATTTTCTTCCCCCATAACTGGCATCTGTCTTACATTTAGTTTATTTTCTTCCTCTGACTCAACCATCCATAACTGGCCTGCTTTATCTGGCTTTAGTGAGGGAAGACGGCCTCGTCAAACACTATTTTGAAATGTCGAGGACAGTTTAAATCATGGTTACACTCCATGTTCACAGGGGAGAAGTGCAACAATGGAATACCTGGCCAGGTAAGAGAGAGGGGGTCCTTCTAATGCAACCTAAAGTGAACCTGAAAAAAAAATATATTTGAAGAAAAAGAAAATATTACATGAATGAATTGGCTCTTTTACATTTTTACAAAAATGCAATATTTATACTCAGAAAATAAACATTTTTCCTAAGATATGTACCTACATAATCTCAATAAACAGATAAATATTCATGTACATTAGAATATTGTACTCATAGATAAAGAAAATTATTTATGCCTGTCTGCACCTAATCCATGGGCAGACTATCAACATGTCTGCTTCTCCAAGACCACAGTCTAAAGCCCAGTGGAAGTCTGGTATTGCAACTGCCAGAGCCAAAGGTAAGAGATCCTCTCAAATAATGCTAAGATACCTTCAGATTCAAACCCATATCCATATCTTTACAAACCTGCTGCATAAACTCTACTCACTTTTTATCCATTTTCTCCTCCATGGTTAGACAATCAGCATGTTTTCTCCACTGAAAAACTCACAGTTTGAAACTCCTACAAGGAGGTAAACAGCAGCCAGACAGAGGTGTGGAACTCTATCAAATGGCTGTATGAACTGGAAACTCCAAGCAGGACAATAGACTTGGCCTGTACCTTATACCTAAGAAGAAAATAAGTTTGATTTTTGCCACTGAAGACCAGATGGTCGGGAGGCCTCCAATGAGGATTCTTCCAGTAAGGACAAAGGGCTCCCAAGAGAACTACAACAAATCAAAAAGACACAGAATTCAGGCTCCAGACAGAGTCATCCAGTCCAGTTAACACCTTATATAACCAGATTGTGAGAGGCAAGAGCCAGACCATAAACAACAAAATCCAATATACTTTGGCATCATCAAAACCAGGTTATGTCACCACAAAAAGCCCTGGGTAACAAAACACAGGTGAAAACTAGGACACTGATCTTAAAATTCTGTTGCTTGAACATATTAATGTCCTTAAAGGAGTATATAAATAACTCACTGAAAAGTACAGGTAAACATATAGAAACACTTAAATAGAAAAAGAAATGAATTCCTTACAGCAATACAGAAAGATATAATCAAAGAGGACAAAGAACAAATCAAACTGGTGCAGGCCTAAAAGTGGAAATAGAAACAATAAAGACAACACAAATGAAGGAAACCCATAAAATAGAAACCCTAGGAAAGAGGTCAGAAAGTACAGAGTCCAGAATTACTAAAAAAGAGAAGACTCTCATGCATAGAATACATCTTAAAAGATATTGACACAAAGGTCAAAGAAAATTCAAAATAAAAAACTCTTAAACACAAACATCCAGGAATTCTAGGGAACAGTGAAAAGACCAAGTCTATGAATGTAAGGAATATAAGAGAATAAAGATTCAAAGACAAAAGACCAGAAAAATGTCAACAAAATTATAAAAGAAAATTTATGCAGCATAAAGAAAGAGTTGGCCAAAATAAACAAGATCACAAAATAGAATGGACCAGAAAGTAAAATCTAACGCACCCCCCTTGAGCCTTGCATCTGTGGGAGAGAAAGCACGAGACGCAGAGATCAGGTAGTTACTGCAAAACGAGGCTTTTTAATCTTTCTCACACACGTGGGGAAACGCGGAGAGGCGCGGAAGGGGAGAGCTGAGGAAGGGGTCCGGCTTAATTACAATCTAGAGTGACGTATTCACTTCTGATTGGCTGTTCACTCACCACCCAATATTATGCCTCGGGATTGGCAGTGACTTTGGCATGCCTATCAGCCTAGCAACTGCGCAGATAATTGTTTACATCTGGAGAAGACACGCGGCCAGCACCATCTTGGAAATGCAAATGTATAGCCACTGCTAACAGTGGCTTCCTACATCTCTCCCTGTTTAAATTATTAATATGAAACAGCCTTTTGCCTATTAAATGTAGTACCAATTAAGATTTGAACTCAAACCCGATCAAGCAAACTCCATCTTGGGGGAATAAGCGATCAAGAGCTTATAGCCCGAAGATTTTTCCTTACCCTTCCAGGTGCAATGGAAACCAGTCCTCTGGGTGCTCGGGCTAAGGAAATATAAAGAGAATTGACACCCATCCCTGTGCAATGGAGTATAGCTCCCAGGAGTGCGAGAGCTGTCAACCTATTATTAGGTACCACAATTATTTAGGCAAGAGCTGGCTGGACTTAGACCTCTCATCTAACCCAGTGCAATGAGCTGAGCTCCTGGGGTGCATAGACTGAGAGGGTCTCTGTCATAGGCTATTTTCTAGCCTAGATCGTCAAATTTCAAGGAGGGATGCTCTTGCTCTAAGGCTGCAAGTGCTTAGGCTTTAAACTACCTTGTCACTTATTTTGTTGGGCTCTGAGCTTACAAACCAACCATCTATGAATACTAATTCACATCATAGGGCTATACCAAGCAAGCCGATTCCCGCTCTTTAGAAAGAAAGAAAGAAAGAAAGAAAGAAAGAAAGAAAGAAAGAAAAGGCAGAAGACATTTAAGAAGTAAAATCTCCACAGGAAACAGGTTCCATCCGCACTCCATCAAGGCTAGAAATCCGGATTTGCAATTGCTGTTGTACCTGGTCCAACTTCCCATTCCATTTTCCTTTTAAATAAGCAGAAAGATTATGGCTTTAAGTAAATGCATCATTCACAAATCTCAGAGGTGTAACACCTGGATGTGGGGCTGCTAACACAGCTTATTTGAACCATATCTGTGAGCTGCTTCACATGGGCTTAGAGCCAATCAACTCTCTGATTGACCAAAGTCTATTTTAAGTCTCCATAACGATGTACTGAGATGGGCACAAAGGTAGGCACATGCACAACCAAGGCTAGGTCTAGTGATCCATTCTAGCCTTGTGCTAAAACGCATGTGACATTTTTACAATCTAAGGTATCAGAATTATTCTGAAAGTTGGATAGCATAAAGAAAAATGAAGGGTCTACACACACCAACACTGGTTGTGCAGATGTATTTCCAAACACCTTATTAATTTTAAATGTTATTTAAATGGCTAGAGATATTAAATCTTGTAGCCGAAACATTCTGCACTTCATGAACCATAATTAACAAGACAAAGGCAGATATACCCCCTTTTAACATTTAAAACAGTGGCTACAACACATAATTTAATTGTGTTGAAGCAAGATAAACTCAAGAAAATATATATATGATTTAATTTAGGATTTACATCCCTTTGAAAACATTAAACAGAGGTTTAAAATCCTCTTATGTTAAGCTTAAGATGAGGTTTTAGTCAAATAATATCTCTTTAGTAACCTTTAAAAATCACTAAGAGTAAATCAAGATTAAAAGTAAACTATTTTTCTTTGCATGTACACTCACAAGCCAGAAGATGGCGTTAGATCCCCACCACAAATGGTTGTGAGACACCACGTGGTGTCAAAATCCTCTTATCACATAGTAATCTAAATCACCAAATGTACAGAAAAAAGAGTATTAAAACATGTAAGGAAATGTTAGCACATGTGTTAATGCTCTTTTCATTGCCAAGTTAAAAATACTTTTGTTTCTTCTACAGGTTTTAATGTAAGTTCCATTGATTGTACAGCTTCCATTTCATTTTGTTTTGAAATTCAGCATGTCAGTTACAGAAGTCTATCAAGGAGCTTTTGTTTTAGTGACCTGAGTATCACAGAATATTGATATTTAAAAAATAGCTTCCAAGTACTGAAAAAAATGGCACAGGATTTAAGCAGAAGCAAGGGTATAGTAGGCAAGTTTATTGCTGTAATAACAGCTTTAATTGCATTAATCACAAGAACCACTGCTTTGGCAATTGCTGTGACACAAAAAGTTAAAGCAGCAACTTTGGTTAATCATTTAGTAAAAAATGTTACTAATGTTTTGAATATACAGAGGATTTTGATAGGCATTTGGAATGATGGATTTATGATCTTTATCCTATTCAAATTATTGGAAGGAGGTTTAGAATTTAAGGGTAAGGAACCATCTTGGGTGTTATGCCAAATGCTGTTGGATTCATCTTAATTCTAAAATTTACTGTGGTAATCATTATAGTTAGGAAGCAGTTTAAAGACACTTGCAGAGTATTTGGTATAATTCTAACATTTCTCTGGATGATTTAACATTATATAATGAGCTTATGAATTTCAAGAATGCTGTTCTGTTGACCATTGATACACTAGAGACTGGATAAAATTACTCATGGCCAGAGTTCTGTATTTTTATTTTGGTCAAGCTTCAAGAGTGGCATATATAGATCATGATAGCTGATTTTATTCTGGAAATATTGTTATTCCTGCCTATCATGTTAAAGCTTGTCTTGAACAACATCAACATGTTGGCAGCCAAACTACATGGCTTGAAACTGAAAATGGACCTCCAGATAGAGTTATCAAATTAACAGCATGGCAAGACATGGACAGTTAAGAATCTGCACAGAACCTTTCCAACCTAAGACAGAAGTGCATAGCTTTGGATAATGCATATTCTATGATGGTAAGGAAGTCATTCTTTTCATAAAGACCTAAGACAATCTCAGTCTTGTTAATGAAGTTAAAAAGGGGGAAAAAGGCCAAGAGCCTTTGTCGCTGCTTGGCAAGAATCTGATATGGGCCAAGGACAAGAAAATGGGCTACTTCATGGGAATATGACATTGGCCAAGGATAGGAAGTAGGCTTCAGGGAGGAATCAGATATTAGGCTAGAAAAAAGAAGTAATTTCTGGCAGAAATCTAAATAGTAGGTCAGAGCAAAGAATTAATTTCAGACAGGAATCTAACTTTCAGGCTAGGACAAAAAAAAAGTAGGCTTCAGATATTAAAATGACCTTGGGCTAGGACAGGAAAGTAGGCTAACCTACTTTGGTCATCCTGATAAGCCACTAGAAACAATGATCATGTGAGTGTTCATGTAATTATTTTTAGTACCTTGCTGTTTCTTTTACTATTTTTGTTTATTGTATCACTTATTCCTTGACTATTTAAATCTATTGTATTTCTAGATTCTCCATTTAGAGCCGACCTTAAAATATGCATGTAATTAAAATGATATAAAAGCAAAAAGGAGGGACTTCCGGTCTGGGCTCGAGCACTGAGTGGACCACCAGCAGCAGCTATGCACCCAACCTCACAAAACCCAGATGAAGCGGGGCTACCAGAAGCTCTAACCAGGAAAGTATCTCAGGTAAGGAATCAGCCACACTCACCCCAAACAGGGAGTAACCGGGAACACAGGGACCCAGGAATACACTCCTGGCCAGGAGCACTGGTACCTTCCGGTCTGGGCCTGAGCGCTCAGCAGATCCTGGGAGATGGTTATGCACCAAATCTCACAGAACCCAGAGGAAGCAGGGCTCTCAAGAGCTCTAAGCCGGGCAGTATCTTAGGTAAGAAGGCAGCAACACTCACACCAAATAGAAAGTAACTGGGACCCACTGGGACCCAGGAATTCACTCCTGGGTGGGTGTACTGGTTCATTCCTGTCTGGGCCTGAGCATAGAGCAGATCCCAAGAGGCAGCTCTGTACCCAACCTCACAAAACCCAGAGGTGGTAGGGCTCTCAGGAGTTCTAACCTGGGCAGTACCTCAGGTCAGGAGACAGCAATACTCTACCCAAACAGGGAGTAACCAAGACCCACAGGTACCCAGGAATTCACTCCTGGCCCAGAGCACTGATTCCTTCCTGTTTTCACCTGAACACTGAGCAGAGCTTGGACCTCAGCTCTAACCCCAGCAGCAACACTCATCCCAAACAGTTCTGACACAACCAAGATAATAGGAAAGACAAGGCTCCAGTCAGAGACAGCTCAGGTAGCACCAAGGAGATCCAGATGGGGAAAGGCAAGCGTAAGAATACAAGCACCAGCAACCCAGAGTACTCGGCTTCATCAGAACCTAGTTCTCCCACATTAGAAAGTCCTGAATTACCCATATCATCATAAAAGCAAGAGTAAGATCTGAAATAATTTCTAATGATGATGATAGAGAACTTTAAGAAGGACATAAATAACACCCTCAAAGAAATTGAGAACACAGATAAACAGGTGAAAGCCCTTGAAGAGGAAACACAAAAATCCTTTAAAGAATTACAAGAGAACACAACTAAACATGTGAAGGAATTGAACAAAACATCCAGGACATAAAAATGGAAGTAGAGACAATTAAGAAATCACAAAGGGAGACTATCAGGGATATAGAAAACCTGGGAAAGAAATCAGGAGTAATAGATACACGCATCACCAACAGAATACAAGAGATAAAAGAGAGAATCTCAGGTGCAGAAAATACCATAGAAAATATTAACACAACTGTCAAAGAAAACACAAAATGCAAAAAGTTCTTAACACAAAACATCCAGGAAATTCAGGACACAATGAGAAGACAGACCTTAAGGATAATAGGTATAGAAGAAAGTGAGGATTCCCATCTTAAAGGGCCAATAAATATCTTCAACAAAATTATAGAAGAAAACTTCCCTAATCTAAAGAATGAGATGCCCATAATCATTCAAGAAGCCTACAGAAAGCCAAATAGACTAGACCAGAAAACAAATATCTCCTGTCACATAATAATCAAAACATAAAATGCACAAAACAAAGAAAGAATTTTAAAAGCAGTAAGGGAAAAAGGCCAAGTAAGATATAAAGTCAGACCTATTAGAATTACACCAGACTTCTCACCAGAGACTATACAAGCTAGAAGTTCCTGGACAGATGTCATACAGACCCTAAGAGAACATAAATGCCAGCCCAGGATGTTATACCAAGCAAAACTCTCAATTTACCATACATGGAGAAACCAAGATATTCCATGACAAAACCAAATTTACACAATGTCTTTCCACAAACCCAGCACTACAAAGAATAATAGCAGGAAAGCACCAATATAAGGAGGGAAATTATACCCCAGAAAGAGCACGAAAGTAAGCCTCTTCCAACAAACTCAAAGGAAGATAAACCCAAAAACAATGCCTCTGCTGTTAACAAAAATAACAGGAAGCAATAATCTCCTCTCCTTAATATCTCTTAACATTAATGGACTCAATTCCCCAATAAAAAGACATAGGCTAACAGGCTGGATACACAAACAGGAAGACAAGGGAAAGCCGACATTCACATGGAAATACTCTACTCAATGATAATGTGGTCAGGGAAAAAATAAGGAAAGAAATTAAAAACGTTTTAGAATTTAAGGAAAATGAAGACACATACCAAAACCTATGGGACACAATGAAAGCAGTGCTAAGAGGAAAATTCATATCCCTAAGTGCTTTCAAAAAGAAACTGGGGAGGGTATACACTAGCAGTTTGACAACACACCTGAAAGCTCTAGAACAAAATGAAACAAATACACCCAAGAGGAGTAAACAGAAGGAAATAATTAAACTCAGGACTCAAATCAACTAAATAGTAACAAAAAAAACTATATAAAGAATCAATAAAATTAGGAGTTGGTTCTTTGAGAAAATCAAATAGATAGATAAACCCTTAGCTAGAATAATCATAGGGAAGAGAGACAGTATTCAAATTAATAAAATCAGAACTGAAAGGGGGAACATAATAACAGAAACAAAGGGGGATCATAAAAACAGATGATTTTTATGATCCAAAAATCATCAGATCCTACTACAAAAGCCAATACTCAACAAAATTGGAAGATCTGGATGAAACGGACAATTTTCTAGACAAATACCAGTTACCAATGTTAAATTAGGAGCAGATAGACCATCTAAATAGTCTCATGATCCTGAAAGAAATAAAAGCAGTCATTAAAAATCTAGTCACCAAAAAAAAGTGTGGGACCAGATGGTTTCAGTGCAGAATTTTATCAGATTTTCAAGTAAGACCTAATACCAATTCATTTCAAACTGTTCCACAAAGTAGAAATAGAAGGAACACTGCCCAATTCATTCTATGAAGCCACAATCATGCTCATACCTAAACCACAAAGACCCAACAAAGAAAGAGAACTTCAGACCAATTTCCCAAATGAATATTGATGCAAAAATACTCAATAAAATTCTCAAAAACCAAATTTAAGTACATATCAAAACAATTATCCACCATGATCAAGTAGTCTTTATCCCAGGAATGCAGGGTTGGCTTAATATATGGAAGTCCATCAATGTAATTCACTATATAAACAAATTCTCAATTAAGGAATCTCGAATGTTTGAGAAGCACCAAAAGAAGTGTTCAACATTCCTAGTCATCAGAGAAATGCAAATGAAAACAACATTGAGATTCCACCTCACACCAGTCAGAATGGCTAAGATCGAATACACAGGTGACAGCAGATGCTGGGTAGGATGTGGACAAAGAGGAACACTCTTCCATTGTTGGTGGGATTGTTAGCTGATAAAACCACTATGGAAATCAGTCTGGTGGTACCTTAGAAAATTCAACATAGTATTATCTGAGGACCCAGATATACCACTCCAAGGCATATACCCAAAAGATGTTTCAAAATAAAACAAGGACACATGCCCCACTATATTCATAGCGGCCTTATTTATAATAACCAGAAGTTGGAGGAATGAATACAGAAAATATGGTGTATTTACACAATGGAGTACTACTCAGCTATTAAAAACAATGAGTTTATGAAATTCTTAGGCAAATGGATGGAGCTTGAGAATATCATCCTGAGTGAGGTAACCCGATCATAAAAGAACATACATAGCATATAATCACTGATAAGTGGATATTAGACCAAAGCTCACAATACCTAAGACATAATGCATAGACCACATGAAACCCAAGAGGAGGAAGGAAGAGCAAAGTGTGGCTGCTTTTTTTTTAGAAATAGCAAAACACTTAACCAGAGCTCCCAGGGTCTGAGAACAGAAAGGAAGGAACTCATGACTCCACTTGTATAGGGAACTGAGGGTGGCCTCCTTAGGCAACAGTGGAAGTGGAGGGCCATGTTCCTGGAAAGATTGGATCCATATTGTTGGGGAATTTGAGAGCCGGGAGGCGGGATTAGGAGAATGGTGGAAGCACACCCTCATAAAAATTGGAAGAGGGGGTATGGGATAAGGAGTTTTGGGGGAGAAAGGAAGTGGAGATAACAGTAAAAGGTAAATATGTAAAATATCCAAAAAAAAAAAAAAAAAGCAGATAATGGGTCTGGAAAAAAAAAAAAAAAAGATAGTTTACTTATTTCAAACAATTCTCAAAGGTTTCCAGGAGATACTTATTGGCTAAGATCTTATTTTAAGCTCTTCACAAAAGAATTTATGTCTCTGTTTAAATATTCTCAAGAGAGTTGCAAATCCTAATTTCAACAATTAATTGACAAAAGAGGAGTAATTTTACAAAAAGTATAAGAAGCTTCATTAATTTATATATTATATAGATTGATATAGATTGATTAATTGTTGGCTGTTTTATAATAGTCCTTTGATAAAAGGAATTATTAATAAAGAATTATATTTCTTTAAATAGTGTCTTCATGACTTTCTAAGGGTGGAAGGGGCATGCCTTGTTTATTCTTAACTTTTTAAAACTGAAAGCTCATGGGAAATCTGCCGCTGATTGCCTCTGGCATCTCTGAGACCAATAAAATCTAAGCCACAACTATGCGGAAGGACCCTTTTACTCTTAAATGGAATGGCCAGGACCCAGTTCCTACATGGGGCTGAGGACTGATATGCATGTTTGATACCACAGAAGGCACAGCTAAATGGTCACCAAAATGATTAATGAACTAAATAGATACCCCCACAAAACCAGGCCCAATTATAAATAAGATGAATAACAATTGACATCCAGGGAAGAGAAATTTCCCTGAGAATTCCCTTCTTTTTTCGTTTCCAGATAAAAAATTAATCACTGGTGATGTCTGCTGCTAGGAGTTCTAATCCTGACGCTGGCTTCCGGACTTATACTACTCAGACCTCCAATGGGCCTTTCACAAGGATGTCAAACAGCTATAGACTGACATCACTAATCTGAAGAAATCCCTTGTTTCGCTGTCTGATGCAATCCCCCCCAAATTGCAAAGGATTTTATTGGACTTGATTTTCTCTTTTAAAATAGAAAAGATTGTGTACAGCTCTAAACTTTGTATAGCCCTTAAAGAAGAATGCTGCTTTTACATAGACTAAACAGGGATGATTAAAGTGAGCATGAAAAAGGCCAGAGGAGGTCTTGAGAAAAGACAGAGCGAGAAAGAGAAAAATGAGAGCTTGCACAAGAATTTGTCTTCAACCTCTCCATGATTAGTAACCCTACTTCCTTCCATCTTGGGACCATTAATTAGGTTATTTTTGCTTATTTCCTTTGGTCCCTGGGCCTTAAATTGGCTGACTAACTTTGTAAAACAGATATATAATCTGATAGCAAAATCTAGTCAGATACATTATCATAAGTTAGGTATGGAAGACCACAAGATGATAGGTGAGGATGTTACTCTATCCAGGGTGCTCCCAAGTCCCATCTCCACCCAACCTAAAAGATGGGACTTCAGCCCCTAGACCAAGAAGAGAGGGGCCACCCAGAAATCGCTCTGTCTGGCGATCTGAATTCTTGCTTAGGTTGCGAGGCTAAGCACTGCAAGGGAATATAAATAAAAGTTAAAAATATGTTTCTGGGTTCCCTTAGGGACAAACTTGACTGCATAGGGGTTGATGTCAAAAGTATCCCCTCTCCAGGAAAAAGACATCGGGACGGGTATGGCCATCATGCCTCACTGAACAATGACAGGAGGACTGGAGCCATTACAAGGTCCCCTTTAATTACTGGAGGTCAGGCCTCTATCCCTGCCTTGGCAAGATTAGAACTGCCACAGCCCTTCTATAATTAGAGAAGGGAGGAGATGTCAGGGGCAGCTCTGCTTATACACTGAAGGCCTAAAATCAGCCATAAGCCTACAATCCGCAATAGGCTTGACATACATGCCTGCTAACACAAAGTCTTGTGTCTCTATGGAAAAACACTGAAACAGATGTCTATAAACTATTGTAAACAGGCAGCTTTTGTGGAAATCTACCAGCCTAAATAGTCATAGACCTTGTAAATAGGCAGCCTTGACAGATAGTACCAACTTAGATAAGGACAAGTGAAGCATAGGCAGAGTCATAGTGACCTGAGCCCTGAACCTTCACCCAGCTGATACCCTGTTCTGAAAGATATCTGTACTTCACCTGAACATCTATGCTCCTGTACCATCCCCTTCCCCACATCCGGCATTTTTGTGTTTATAACCCCTGTGTTTAAAAGTAAAGTTATGATTTGATAATAATAAAAAAACCAAAAAAAAAAGAAAAAAAAAAAAAAAGAAATGTACAGAAAAGAAATGACACACAGTATCCCCCTGGCTCTGCTGACTTAGCTTCTGACAATCCATTTTCTTGTTCTCAGAAATACTTTGAATTATAAAATGTTATTTTGTTTTTTTTTTAGTATGCTGGGTAAAATATGTTTTATTAATTTTATTTTAAATTTCAAAGTTTGTAGTGAGTTAAAATGTCCTTCAACATAATTATAGGTCATATTTATTTTCATATTGTAAAATGCAAGTTAATCAGTTGAACATTTTTTTAAAAAATGGATTCCTTTTTGAGAATTTCATATATGAACACTGTATTTACATAATTTTTTTCTTTCTGTTCTTCCTCCCATTCTTTCCAACCCCCAAAACTGTTCAAATACATCTCATTTAATTATTGTTTATATATGTATGTATATATGTATACATGTATAACTATGTATGTATATACAAATACTGATAAATAAAGTGTTTTGGAAAAAAAGCAAAAAGGAGAAGGGGGATAGGATATTATGTTCTAAGGAGAGAAAATTGAGAAAGAAAATGGTATCTGAAATGTAAATATTTATCATAGCCAGAAACTGGAAAGAACCAAGATGTCCCTCAACAGAAGAATGGATACAAAAAATGTGGTACATCTACACAATGGCTATGAATTTGAGAAATTTTTAGGTAAATGGATGGATCTAGAAATTATCATCTTGAGTGAGCTAACTCAATCCCAAAAGAACACTCAGGGTATTTACTCACTGTTAAGTGGATGTTAACCCAAAAGCTTGTATTAGTGAAGACTCAACCCACAGACCACATGAAGCTCATAAAGAAGGAAGACCAAGAGGGGATGCCTCAGTTCTACTTAGAATGAGTAACAAAAATGCTCAAGGGAGAAAATATGGAAACAAAACACAGGACAGAAATTGAAAGAGTGGCCATCAGGACACCATTTCACCTGGGTATTTATCCCATGTACAGCCACCTAAGCTAAACACTGTTGTGGATGGCTGGAAGTGCATAATGTGAGGAACATGATATAGCTGTCTACTTAGAGGTCTGCCAAAGTCTAACACACTCAAAAGACAATGCTCACAGTTAACCACTGATATGAGCAGGGGTTTCCCAATGGAGAACTTGGAGAGAGGACTGAAGGAGCAGAAAGGATTTGTGACCTCAGGAGGAAAGCAACAATACCAAACAACCAGAGCCTCCCAGGGTCTAAACCACAAGCTTGGGAACACATAGGGAGGGACCCAAGACTCCTGGGTATATGTAGGGGAGGATGGTCTTGTCAGGCATAGGTGGGAGAGGAATTTCTTGGTCCCATAAAAAAAAAAACCCAAAGTGGGGGGGAATGTGAGGGTGGGGTGGGGATAGTGGGGGGTAGATGCAGTAACTGACTCATAGAAGCATGAGGAGGGGGATGGGATGGGAGGTTTCTGGGTGGTGGGAGGAAGTGGGGTAAGGGGGTAAAATCTGAAATGTAAATACTACAACCAATTTTAAAAAGGGAAAAAAAAGAAAAGTTGTTAGAACCAACATCTTTAATAAAATGTCAGCCCCCTAGGTGGAAAATTTTTTTTGATACTAAAACTTTTTCTGAGAATTGTATACTGCAGAATACACAGCCATGGTGTATCCACTCATCAAGCATACTGAGCAGACCTGCCCAAACCTCCAATGTCCTGGAATTCCATCTGGATTCAGTGAAGACACAGCGTCAGAGGCTTATCAACTTACTCTTCCCCCCACCCCTCTTCTAAAATCTCAATGCCCTTAATCAGCTTGAAGAAGTTAGAAGAGTCAGCGCCCCTATTCCCTGGGCTTGGGGACTAATGTGGTTAATAATGGTCTGTCTTTCTAGGGAAAGTAGTGGTTTTGTTGGAACAGGGAGGATTAGCTAGGATTTATTGCATAGCCATAACCTATTGGTAGAAATCTGTATAATTATTATCAAGATGAACTTATAATTTCTTAAATGGTACAAAATTTACTTTGATTTCAAATTTAAGGTTTACATCGGTACAAGCTTCTTATTAATATAAAAGTAAGATGAATATTGATAATCTCATGGGCATTGTGCCTGTATAACACATTTAGGAATACAAGGCCTAGACCCAGTCCTTCTTTAAGTTTTTTAACTGATTTGGGATGGTCAGCCTATGTGCTAAGGGACTATAGTAAATTCATGGCTTTGAGTTTATTGTTAGGAGGTTTCCCATATTTAATTTAGAAATAGCTGAGAGGAGTGAACAGACAACAGTCCAGGTTACCTTACATGGATAGTTGGTTTTCAAAACATGAGAAGTCCATAGAATTGAAATTACAAATATTTATATTTTAATGTCCATTCTGATTAGAGACCTGTCTGTGCCTGACAGCTTCCTGTTGTGGATTCTAAGAAGAAATTGAGCATCCTTGGAGTTATGCCAGTTGTGTGGTGACAGCCACTAGGCAAGAATTGCCTCCTTCCATCTACAGAGAAATTACTGTCCAGAAAAGGACACACATGCAGAATAGTCAACTCATTATATCTGTCTAGACAGAGTAATCAACCCTTAATAATCCTGCATCACTAAGGTCTGTCAGTTGATTCTGGGACAGAAGGCTGAAAATTTGATGCTCCAACATTCGGTAGTATAGGGGCTTTTCAGTTGTTCAGTGGTCTCTATAAATTGGCTAAGTTTTAGAAGCTATGTTTAGTGCTTTCCATAACTTCAGTTAACTCAGTCATTCTGGATTTCTGATGGGGTTGAAGACCTATAGTCTCATAGCCAATCCTGGCTATTTACTTTGAGAGAAAAGATCTGAGTATATAGTTTTCAGCTGATATTCATTTTAAACCCAAAAAAAAAAAAAAAAAAAAAAAAAAATCCAGGATCAGAAGTAAGTGTTTTAGTTAGAAGAGATGACAGAGGTTATGGTTAGTCAACAAAATGATGGACTGGGTATTAGGACTATCTTGTACCTCACTGGTACAATTTGGAATAAGTATGCTCTAATTGTATTTTGAGAGAAAGGTTTTACTTTAACAGGAAGAGTGATATGTAGGAGGAGCTAAGTGCGAAGGAGTATTGAGAGAAAGAGATGGAATAAGGAGAGAAGATGGAGAGGAGAAGCTAGGTGATGAGAAAGAGAAAAGGGACATGGAGGCAGATTTTCACAGGTCTCTACCAGTCAAAGATAGTTTTTATATCTAGGTTGGGTATTGGGTTACACTTCTGATTGAGCATTACCAAACTTATAAATCCTTTGATTAACATTTAAAAAATTGTATAAAAGCAAAAAGGAAAGGGGGTGGGCATGGGACAGGGATTTTCTAGGGAGGGGAAATGGTGAAAGGGGATGGCATCTTAAATGTAAATAAAATATTAAATAAAATTTAAAAAAAGAAAAAAAATAAAATTCAGTAAGAAAAAAATAAAAAAAATAAAGGTAAAATATGATAATCATAATATCAGTTTGGTGTGTTTGAGGCCTCACTGAATGCCAGTTATAATTATAAATATTTTAATCTAGGTGCAAGAATCCCACTTGCTCTTGACAAGTTATGTCCTTAGATAAAAGACACACATATAGTCTTTTTGTTTTAATATGCTTCACATGGCACAATAGGTGAGCAACTGCCTACCCTCCATAATTTTAGAGTCTACCTTCAAATTATAACACTGCAGTTATATGTTCAAATTTTTTATGGTCCTCAGTTTCTTGAATGTGGAATCTGACCTGTAAACAATTTTGGAGTATGTAATCTACCAGAAGAATACAATGACTAGTTTAACCTTCTAAATGTGTATATCTTATTAGTTGGTAAAAATTATTACCTATTTTCTGAGCAATTGAAATTAATTTCCAAAAAGTTTTACATCTTTACACTTTTACCAGCAATGAATGAGTGTGACCCATAAACCACATACTTGACAGCATGTTATCACATGAGTTTTTTTCCATATGTCTCCTAAATATGTATGATGGACAATCTGAAGTGGCCACCTCTTGGAGCCAGGAGTAATGTCAATGGATAGGAGGAGATATTAAATTGTTCATAAAAACTGTGACACAAACTTTTTTCTACTATATATGCATATATTTTGGAAATAGAAATAATAAGTATTGAGGAAATTTTAGTCCCATCCCATGTAAAAGAAATGATCTCTGACACTCTTAGTGATATGTCATTATGCTAGCAGACAGGAACCTAGTAGAAATACCTACTGAGATGCTTAATAGCAAATGTAAGTAGATTTAGAGACACACAGTGAAGATCAGGGGTTACTTGGGTTGTCTTACAAACAAGTAGTGTTCAGAACTGAGAACTACATAAAAGTAAATGAAAACACAAACAGAAATACAGAGTCAACTGCCATGTGCCAATAGAGAGGGTCTTACACATATTGAAACACCACTACAGAACATGCTTAGACGATAATAGCCACCCTATATATATCTGTTTTATCTATACCGCTTGACCTCATGTGATTTGCCCATCAAATGGTGTAAAGAGTGTTGCCGCTACTATTACCTGAAAAGCATTCCTTTTACCCTAATTGGTTGACCTTGTTTGGCTTAAGGAGGAGGAGAAGCTGTCATTGCTGCCAGTACTAGATGCCATAGGGAAATATACCTCTGTGTATGTGTGGAAATGTGGAGCTTCCAGTCTTTGAGCATTATAGAAAGGAGTAACTTGGGAACTGTTTAGAATGGTGAATGTAATATAAGAAAAATATTCATATTAAGGATGTAAAGTGAATTGTTTAATTATCTAATTAATAAAAAAAGAAAATTGAGATGAATCTTAGTTTTATTGAAAGAATCAGAAGATTTTATTAAATAAATGTTGCATGGTTCTATGCCTATGATAGTTTCATGATATCATTGAACATTTTATTTTTATTTTGATCTGTTAAGTGAAGAACAACTTGACTGTAATTTATAATTACTTATTCCTTAGATCTTTGCACAATTTGGTAATTGGTAAAATATATGTGATGAGGTTCCTATTGTTGAGATAATTGAACCCAGTACTGACAATTATTCCTAATGTATCCAGTATCCAAATTCAAATATACTGTGACATATATTGAACATAAGATGTAGGCAAGGGCCAAAAAACAGGAATAGAGTTCTTACACTGCTAAAGTATCCTATATATGCTATGAAAATAACTCAGAAAAGAAATATAAAGACCTGTAATCTCGTCTTATTCCATACTACTTTTGATCAGTTTCTTGCAAAGGAAATATTCCAACAAAGAAGCTATGATCATAGTACTTATTTCAAATCAATGATCTAAATGTTTATTACTTACATGAAATAGTTTTACAAAAGGCATATTAGGGTTTTTTGTTTGTTTTTGTTTTGTTTTGCTGAACATGTAACATTCCTGAAAAAATTTTAAATTAACTGTTATTATTCCACTTATAATTTTTTGATATTATATTCAAATTCTATTGCATTTTTCATGCTAAAATGTCAAAGTTGACCACCAAGTCCATTGTTGTAATCCTAACCTGTGGAAATTCTATGAACCTGTTCCAGGATTTGAAAGTATCTACATGCTTATGGTTTTGTTGTATCTTTTAAGTTGACATGCTGACACAATTGTGTACAGTGAGACAAGTTATTCAATATCATAGCAGCTTCTGACAATAATACCCAAAAACTGTCATATCATAAAAATGAGAACCACTCTTTCTTGAAACAATCTGTCAGGAATTGTGAAAGAAGCGAATTTATACAAAGTGAAGTGTAAAATATGATAACATGGGTATATCAAAAACATATTTTTTTCATATATTTGTCTGTCATATTTGGAATGTGAATTGTAAATTATTCATTTTCATTTCCTCAAATAACCCAATTTTCTAAATTCTCCACCATCATAAAATGTTTAAATTGATATTTGTAATGCACCAGAAGATGTGGAATTAGAAAAGAAACATATAACCCAGTGAATGAGCATAAGCAGTTTTCAATCCATAACTTGTAACAGGAATCCTCAAATTTTCAACTTATAATTCACACTCAAAATTTCTATTAATGTGTTAGCAACACTTCATTTTTGTATATTATTATTATGTATATGTGTGCTATCACTATGTAAAAATACACTGGATTCAAGTATCAATATATAATCTGTACTCTCAAGAAAAATAACTGAGAAGTGTATCAAATGCTAATTCCAATATTCAGGTATCACGTGAATCTATGGATGAGCATTACCAATTAGTATGCTATGATAGAAAATGAAGCATCTCTTGCACATTTCTCACAATAAATATTCTTGCTTAATTTATGTAATAAAGTCACAACCAAGATAGTTTCCCCCACACACATACACACATACATAAATACACACACACACATACACAAACAGACATACAGATACACAAACACACACACGCAAATTATAATAGATACAAAAATTTCTCCTCAAGGTTTCAAAAACTGCTTTTAAAAAAACGTTTGAAAAACAGTTTTCTGTGCTACATTAAGATGTTTAAATCTGTAGAACATGTATGCAAAATGCCAAATAATATAACCAAAAAGAAATCTTCTTGCTGCATCATTCATGGTTTGATATGTATTTTATTTGTTCTTATGTTGAAAGACATTTAGGTAGGTTTATTTATTTATTTATTTATTTATTTATTTATTTATTTTCACATTCTTCTTACTACAAATATAACTACCATATATACTGAGGCAAGTGCCTTTTAGAAGAATGGAGTATTATCTGACAATATTTCCAAAAGTAATATAGCTTGCTCTCAAAGTATATCAAGTCCCAAATACCTGTGGATATTCATGCTGATTTTCTTAGCTGCTGCAAAGTTTTGACCACTCACTTGCAATGAAGTTGTTTTCCCCTTGTTCCACATTACAATCAAAATAAACTTTCACTTGGGCTATTGATATTTTCCATTTTGACAGAAGTAAATATGTGTCTGTATGTTGATTGTTAAAATATTTTCTTAGATATTAGACATTAATCTGATAAAATTTCTGTTTCACTTGGTACTTGGTAATTTTTAATTAATAATTTTATTCATTTACATTTCAAATTATTTCCCCTTGCCAGTTACCCTTCATAACTTTACATACCAACCCTTCTCTCACCCTCTCTGTTCCTATATAACTGCACTCCTCCACCCACTCATCCATGTTCAAATCACCATTGTAGCACTCCACTATCCTGAAACATCAAGACCACACAGGACAAGGTCTTCCTGTCACATAGATGCCAGAGAAGCCCATCTTAAGCTAGATATGTACCTGCAGGCCATGAATCCCTCCATCTTTGGATAATCTTTGTTTTGGGATTTATGCTCTGGGAGCTTGGGATACTCTGGTTAGTTGATATCATTCTGCCTATATGGTTGCAATCCCTTTTAGTTTTTTAGTTGTTTCTCCTGTTGGGATCCCAAGAATCAGTTTGATTGTTAAGTGCATCCATCTTCCTCTGTATTAGTCAGGCTCTGGCAGTGCCTCTCAAGAAACAGCAATTCTCTGCACCTGTCAGCAAGTACTACGTGGCATCAACAATATTGACAAGATTTGAATAGGATGAGTCCCAAGCATGACCTTTTCTTCATTCTTCATTCTTCATTCTAACAATTTTCATGCCAGCTCTCTTATTTTTTTTTTTTGTTGGCGGTGGTGTTTTGTTTTTGTCATTCTGATTTGTTTTGTTTTATTTGTTTTTGGACTGAATTTTAGGATGGCTGCATTCCTAAAATGGGGTCCAAGAGTTTCTACTTGAGGTGGGGCTGCAGTTTCTATATCACTCTCTGGCCTATGTTAAATAACATCATAAATATTGTGTCAGGGCAGCCCTTTCATTCTCTGGTGTCTAGGACTTTATAATGACATTTTGAAAGCCCAGGAGTTCTGCCATACACAGGATCATATGCTTGCAGGAGGAACAAGCTACTGTCACAGAGAACAAGGGCAGTTAACACTAGAGATTACACAATATAAATAGACAAGAACAAGAACATAAACAAAGTAAACAGTGATTCATGTCAACAGAAACAAATTTATTCAACACTGCAAGCCCTGAATACTCCACAAACCTGAAAAGCAAGATTTAGATCTAAAATTCCAGCTCATGAATACTACAGAGGACATTTAAGTGGGAATAAATAACACAAATAAAGAAATATATAAAATGTATATTAAGGTAATAATATGTAAATATATTTCTCCAGAAATAAGAAAGCATCCTAAAGTCAAATGCACAGAGAACAATGACATTGCCACAGATACCTGATGGTAGTTTTGACAAATACAAATACTGATATAAAGTATTTGTGAGCACCCAATATTTGCACTTAACTGAATTTTAGGTTGTAGCTACTTTTAAGAGTAAAATGGTTTTAGGTTTTGTTAAATTAAAAAAAAAAGAAAGAAAAGAAATATAGGAGAACTAAGGTAAACACATAGAAGCATTTAAAGAATAAACAAACAAAAAATCCCCTCTTTAAAAAATACAGAAAATCACAATCAAAGAAGATGAATAAATTGAACAAAATCACCCAGGATCTAAAATTGCAAATAGAAACATTAAAGAAAACAAAAAGTGAGAAATTCCTGGTGATAAAAATTTGGGAAAAATTGCAGGAGTCACAAATGCAATCATCATCAAGAGAATACAAGAGATGGAAGAGAGAATCACAGGTGTAGAAGATACTATAAAAGATATTTACCCAGCAGTCAAAGAAAATATTAAAAAAATCAAAAAGCTCCTAACAGAAAACACTCAAGAAATATAGTACATGAAGAAAATGCCAAACCTAAGGAAAGTAGGCATAGCAGAGAGCAAACTTTCTGATCTCGTAGTTTAAAAATCCAAGAAAATTATAGAAGAAAACTTACCTAATGTAAAGAAAAATAAGCACTATAAACACATAAGAAACCTAAAGAACACCAAAAATATCGTACCATTAAACAAATTAATCTCATCATATAATAATCAAATTACCGAATGCATAGAACACAGAAAAAAATATTTGAAGCCATATTTGAAAATGGTCAAGTAGCATATAAAGGCAAATCTATGAGAAATAAAACACACTTCTCAACAGAGACTCTAAAATATGGACGATCTTGGGCAGATGTTATGGAGATTCTAAAAGAATAAAAATGCCATCCCCCACATTTGACGGGTACATTTGATATAAGTATAGGATCCATTAGCCAGCCTAATTCTCAATTATGTATCATACATGGAGAAAACAAGATATTAAATGTCAAAAAGAATCTTAAACAATACTTTTCCACTAATATAGCTTTAAAAATATAAGTATAAAAGTTCAACACAAGGAAGGATAATACATCCAGAAAAAAATTAATCTCACATCAAAACAAAATAAAAGATCCACACAAACACAATTACAGCTCAATCAACAAAAATAAGAGCAAGTAACATTTATTGGTCCTTAATATCTTTCAGCATCATTAGACTCAATACCCCAATTAAAAAAATAGGCTAGCAGACTTGATATGTAAAGAGGACCCAGTATTTTCCTGTATAAAGGAAACAGATGTCAGTGGCAAAGACAGACACAACCCCAAAGTAAAATTTAGAATTTTTTCCAAGCACCCCCCCAACACAAGCTGAAGTAGCTATTCTGAAATCCAATAAAATAAACTTTCAATAAGAATTTATTTAAAAAAAAAACTGTTTTGTTGGAGCAGCTAATTTTACTTTGGAACTCATAACAATGGGAGAAAAGGCTCTCTGCTACTCTAATTTTTAGTTCAAGGACATTTTCTTCCTTGCTAAAATTTAGTATAAAACAATGTGCTTATTCTTATTGCAACTTGATATGTTATGCTGACAGATATTCAAGTATTACTAGCCCTATTTTGAAGAGAAAAGAGCAGGGATGGTAGGGATTTCGAGGGGCAGAGGGACACAAAAAACAGCAAGACAATAACCTGACTTTGTTATATAACATGAGAATAATAGTGAAGTAAGGATGTAGGCACATAGATAGTTTATACACACACTCATCCACACACAAATACACACACAAATATTTATATGTAAAATCAATAAAATAAAATATACTAATATGAGGATTAAGTGTATGGAATGGTGTCAAGTCATAAAATCAGCAAATATGTTGCCATAGACACTGTGAGGAGATAGATGGAAAATGAAAAATTAAGAAATAGTATTTCAGACAACAGAAAAATGTGTTGAAGGGCACAAACTTTTTTGACACATCTTTAAAATGCCAAGAGATATTTCTATTTATTGAGGATGATAATTCCACGATAAGCAACCTATTATACACAATTTTTATGAATACAAAATACTATAATAAAATATAGCATCAAATCAAGATGAGTGTCACAAATTTCAAAATTAATTTCATAAAAATATCTCAAATAATAAAAAGAATAATGTGAATATTGAAAAAGCTATATACATCATATTTATCTACCATAACTAACAATGAGGTGTAAAATAATTTATAAAATTTTAAGAATGAATGAAGCCACACACACACACACACACACACATATATATATTTTTCTCTATTCTTAAACACCATATACCTATCATAATGAAATAATATTGTATATATTCCATAATATAAGAACCCATAACAAAACAACAAAAGTGTCACCAGTAATGTCTTAAATCTGTTTTTTTTAAATTTTTGTACATTTTTATCTCTTTAAGAAAATTTTACGCTACAGAAATTATCCCCTTTCCAATCCTCCCTCTGACAGTTCTTCATCCCATTTCTCTTTCTCCTGTTTCCAGGATATCTCTAATTCCTGCCCCAATCTGCCCCACCCCACCCTACCTTGTCAAGCCTGAAAAAGTACTCTTTTTAGACCATGTTATAATTATTTTAAAATTTCTTTTAATGTTTATAAGATGGACTTAGTCTGAACTTCAGGAGTATCTTAGTTCATGATACAGATAGGAATGTTGTTTTATGTTTGACTCTCCTGAGTTCAGCTAGAAAGATTTTCTTATATTCCATCTAAATCTCATGTCTTACTATGCATTTTTTACTAACATATTAGTGCACTAGGTCCCCAATTGATGGTTACTTTCCAGAAGATGGAACCTTTTAGGGCTGCACCTTTGCTGGAGAAAGTACACCACTTAAAATATATCTATGAATCCTGCATGTGGAGAAAGATTGGATAAGCCTTAGTCCTTTTCAATACAACATGCCATCCCTTTCCTTCCATCATTCTATTTCTAAGAAATTGTATATTAAAATATTTCCTCTTTACTTTTAGTTTCTTTCTGACTTGCTATATTAACCCAGCAACATACAATATACTAATACATAAAAATTATACCAGGAAGGGTTTGGAATTATAAACTTTAGTGAGTTCCTCTGTTGGATGGATAACACTTGAATCCTATGCTTATCTAATTGAAAAGCCTACTCAAATTGGTACCAGGTTATATTATTATTGGTCCCAGAATACTAGATTTCACAAGATTTAGTTGTATTTTTGTGTGATATAGATTTCAGTATCTACAAGTTGGCAGGAATGTGTGGTGCATCATGGAATATTTATACCTTGCTAAAAGGTTTCTTACTACTCTGGCAACCCATCAATTGGGATGTCATATTCTTATGCTATGTGTCATTGTTAATGTCACAAGTACAGAATCATACATCATTATTGTGTTGTCTTTACAGTGTTGGTGAATGTTATTTTGCTTTGATTATTTTTTGATTTCTTTTTGCTCCTTTATTTATTTTTTCTTTTTAAAATTTTATTACAATTTTGCCTGTAAGTTAACTATAGAAATATAAAAAGGTAGAAGCATAGAAAAACAAAATTGAGTATAGTAAACAATAACATTCATGGTTTAGGCAGTAAATACAAAACAGTTATTCATACATAATTGAATATTACTATATATGTTGACTGCTAACAGCATAGATCTTCTGTCATCTATTTCTCATCTTGGTGGTTATTTTTTTTTTCTTTTTTTCTTTTTTTTTTTTATTAGATCTTTCATTTACACTTCAGATACCATCCCGTTTCCCCATTCCCTCCCCCTTAGAAAACCCCTATCCCACGCCCCCTTTTCCTTTTTGCATTTATACATTTTTTTTAAGAAATGTTAATCATAGGCTTTATAAGTTTGGTATTGTTCAATCAGAGGTGTAACCCACTACCCAACCTAGATATATCAACTATCTTTGACTGGTGGAGATACATAAACATCTGCTTCCCTGTTTCCCCCCTCTATCTCTCTTTCATCACCTAGCTTCTCCTCTCCTTCTTCTTCTCCTCTTCTTACTCCTTTTCTTCCTCTCAGTACTCCTCCCACCTTAGCTCCTCCTACACATCACCCTTCCTGTTAAAAGGAAACTTTTCTCTCAAAATACAATTAGAGCATAATTATGCCTATTTGTACCAGTGAGGTACAAGATAGTCCTAATACCCAGTCCATCCTTTTGTTGACTAACCAGCACCTCTGTCATCTATCCTAATTAAAACACTTAGTTCTGAACCTGGCTTTTTCCTTGGCTTTAGGATGAATGTCAGCTGATGACCATACACTCAGATCTTTTCTCTCAAAGTAAATAGCTATAAGTTTTCAACCCCATCAGAAATCCAGAATGACTGAGTTGACTATAATTGTGGGAAGCACCAAGCATAGCTTCTAAAACTTAGCCAATTTATAGAGACCTCTGAACACCTGGACACTCGCTCTACTTCGAAACGTTGGAGCATCTGTTCTTCTGCCTTCTGGCCCAGGATCATCTGACAGACCTTAGTGCTGCAGAATTATTAAGGGCTGATTACTCTGTCTAGGCAGATATAATCAGTCGACTATTCTGCAAGTGTGTCCTTTTCTGGACAGTAATTTGTCTGTAGAAGGAAAGTGGCAATTCTTGCCTAGTGGCTGTCTCACCACAACTGGAGTAACTCCAAGGATGCTCAATTTCTTCTTAGAGTTTAACATAGGAAGCTGTCCAGAGCAGACAGGTCTCTAATGAAAATGAACATTAATACTGAAATGTTTGTCATGTCAATTCTAAGGATTTCTGATGTTTTGAAAACCAGCTATCCATGTAAGGTAATCTGGAGTGTTGCCTGTTAACTCCACTCAGCTATTTCTAAATAAAACATAGAGAACACCCTTATAATAAACTCCAAGTCATGAATTTGCTATAGTCCCTTAACTCACAGGCTGACCATCTCAAATCAGTTAAAAAAGTTAAAGAAGGACTGGGTCTAAGCTTTGTATTCCTAAGTGTGTTATACTGGTACAATGCCTATGAGAGTAACAATATTCATCTCACTCTTATATCACTAAAAAGCTCATGCCACTGAAAACCTTAAAATTTGTAAACAAAGTAAATTGGTGCCATTTAAGAATTTATATCTTCATCTTGATATTAATTATACAGATTTCTACTAATAGGTTATGGCTATGCAATAAACCCTAGCTAATCCTCTCTATTCCGACAAAACCACTACTTTTTCCTAGGGAGACAGCCCAACATTTACCACCTTAGTCCCCATGCCCAGGGAATAGGGGCGCTGACTCATCATTAGCTTCTTCAAGCTGATTATGGGCGTTGAGATATTAGAAGAGGGGTGGGGGGGAGTGCAAGTTGACAATCCTCTGATGCTGTGTCTTCGCTGCCTCCAGATAGAATTCACGGACCTCAGAGGTTTGAGCAGGTCTGCCCAGCTTGCTTGTTGAGTAGATACACCAAGGTTGATCATTCTGCAATATACAATTCTCAAAACAAATTTTAGTATCAAGATAGGTTTTTTTTTTTTTTTTAAAGAGGGCTGACATTTTATTAAGAATGTTGGTTCTAACCGCTTTTCTATTTTTCCCCTTTTATTGGATATAATATTTACATTTCAAATTTTATCCCCTTACCATATTTCCCCCACCACCCAGGAACCCCTTATCCCATCCTCCCTCCTCCTGCCTCTATGAAGGTGTTTACCCACCTACCCCCAGCCTCCCTCCCCACCCTCAGATTCCCCCCCCCCCAGTGCTCAGCCTTCAGGGTACCAATGATCTTGTCTCCCACCTATGCCCAACAGGGCCATCCTCCCCTACATATGCAGCTGGAGTCATGTGTCTCTCCCTATGTGCTCCTGGGCTGGTGGTTTAGACCCTGGGGAGCTCTGGCTGGTTGGTATTCTTGCTCTCCTCACAGGGCCACCAGCCCTTATGGTTCACGGTTCCTTCAATTTACTCTCTGACTCCTCCATTGGGAACTTTGATCATATTAATGGATAGCTGTGGGTACCTGTCTCTGGGTATGTCCAACTCTGAGAGATCTCTAAGGAGACAGCCTTATCAGGCTGCTGTCAGCTTTCCCATCCTGACATCCCTATCAGCGTCTATTTTTGATGACTGCCTATGGAATGAATACCCAGACACAATGGTCTCCCTACAACCCCCCCTTCAGATTCTGACCCACATTTTGTCTCCATATTTGCTCCCTTGGTTATTTAGTTACTCCTTCTAAGAAAGACCTAGGCATCCTCACTTGTTCTTTCTTCTTCATGAGCTTCATGTCGTCTGGTAGTTGAATCTTTGTTGTTTCAAACTTTTGGGCTAATCTCCGCTTATCAGTGAGTAAATACCATGTGTGTTCTTTTGTGATTGGGTTACCTCACTCAGGATGATATTTTCTAGATCCATCCATTTACCTAAGAATTTCTCGAATTCATTATTTTTAATAGCTGAGTAATATTCCATTGTATAAATGTACCACATTTTTTGTATCCATTCCTCTGTTGAAGGGCATCTGGGTTCTTTCCAGCTTCTGGCTATTATAAATAGGGCTGCTATGAACATAGTGGAGCATATGTCTTTGTTATTTGTTGAGGCATTTTCTGGGTATATACCCAGGAGTGGTATAGCTGGGTCCTCAGGTAGTGCTATGTCCAATTTTCTGAGGAACCGCCAGACTGACTTCCAAAGTGGTTGTACCAGCTTGCAACCCCACCAACAATGCAGGAGTGATCCTCTTTCTTCACATCCTCACCAACATCTACTATCACCTGAGTTTTTGATCTTAGCCATTCTGACTGGTGTGAGGTGGTATCTCAGTGTTGTTTTGATTTGCATTTCCCTGATGACTAAGGATGTTGAGCATTTCTTAAGGTGCTTCTCGGCCATTCGAGTTTCCTCAGTTGAGAATTCTTTGTTTAGCTCAGTACCCCATTTAATGGGGTTATTTTGTTTTTTGGCATCTAATTTCTTGAGTTCTTTGTATATATTCGATATTAGCCCTCTTTCAGATCTAGGATTGGTAATGATCTTTTCCCAATCTGTTGGTTGCCGTTTTGTCTTATTGACAGTGTCCTTTGCCTTAAAGAAGATTTGCAATTTGATGAGGTATCATTTGTTGAAAATGCTGATCTTTTTCCACTGGATAGTTTAAGATCCCTTGTCAAAGATCAAGTGACCATAGGTGTGTAGGTTTATTTCTGGGTCTTCAATTCTATTTCATTGATCTTCCTGCCAGTCTCTGTACTAATACCATGAAGTTTTTTATCACTACTGCTCTGTAGTACAGTTTCAAGTCAGGAATGGTAATTCCCCAAGAAGTTCATTTATTGTTGAGACTAGTTCTTGATATCCTAGGTTTTTTTGTTATTCAAAATTAATTTGTACATTGCTCTTTTTATCTCTATGAAGAATTGATTTGGAATTTTGATGGGGATTGCATTGAACCTGTAGATTGCTTTTGGCAGGATGGCCATTTTTACTAAGTTAATCTTTCCAATCCAGGAGCATGGGAGATCGTTCCATCTTCTGAGATCTTCTTCAATTTCTTTCTTCAGAGACTTGAAGTTCTTGTCAAACAGATCTTTCACTTACTTGGTTAGATTCACTCTAAGATATTTAATTTTATTTATGGTTATTTTGAAGGGTGTCCTTTCCCTAATCTCTTTCTCAGCCTGTTTATCATTTGAGTAGAGGAAGGCTACTAATTTGTTTGAGTTGATTTTATATCCAGCCACATTGCTGAAGTTGTTTATCAGGTTTAGGAGTTCTCTGGTGGAAGTTTTAGGGTCACTTAAGTATACTATCATATCATCTGCAAATAGTGAAATTTTGACTTTTTCCTTTCCTATTTGTATCCCTTTGACTTCCTTTTGTTGTCTAATCACTCTAGCTAAGACTTCCAGTACTATATTGAATAGGTAGTGTGAGAGTGGGCAGCCTTGTCTAGTCCCTGATATTAGTGGGATTGCTTCAGGGTTCTCTCCATTCATCTTGATGTTGGCTACTGGATTGCTGTATATTGCTTTTACTATGTTTAGGTATGGGCCTTGAATTTCTGATTTTTCCAAGACTTTTATCAGGAAGGGATGTTGAATTTTGTCAAATGCTTTCTCAGCATCTAGTGAGATGACCATGTGGTTTTTTTCTTTGAGTTTATTTATGTATTGGATTACATTGATGGATTTCCAAATACTGAACCATCCCTGCATTCCCGGGATAAAGCCTACTTGATCTTGATGGATAATTGTTTTGATGTGTTGTTGGATTCGGTTTGTGAGAATTTTATTGAGTATTTTTGCATCAATATTCATAAGAGAGATTGGTCTGTAGTTCTCTTTCTTTGTTGGGTCTTTCTGTGATTTAGGAATGAGTGTAATTGTAGCTTCATAGAACAAATTGGGTAGTGTTCCTTCTGTTTCTATTCGATGGAATAGCTTGAAGAGGATTGGTATTAGGTCTTCCTTGAAGGTCTGATAGAATTCTGCACTAAAACCATCTTGCCCAAGTAATTTTTTGGTGGGGATATTTTTAATGACTGCTTCTATTTCTTTAGGTGTTATCTGACTGTTTAGATGGTTTGTCTGCTCCTCATTTAAATTTGGTACCTGGTATCTATCTAGAAAATTGTTCATGTCATCCAGATTTTCCAATTTTGTTGAGTATAGGCCTTTGTAGTAGGATCTGACATTTCTTTTTAATTTCCTTTGTTTCTGTTATTATATCTTCCATTTCAGTTCTGATTTTATAATTTGAGTACACTCTCTGTGCCCTTTGGTTAGTCTGGCTAAGGGTTTGTCTATCTTGTTGATTTTCTCAAAGAACCAGCTCAGGGTTTAGTTGATATTATCTTCTTCTTTTTGTTCTAATGCTTTCAGGTGTGCTGTCAAGTTGTTAATGTATGCTCTTTCCATTTTCTTTTTTTCTTTTTCTTTTTTGGCACTTATATCTATGATTTTTCCTCTTAGTTCTGCTTTCTGGGAATCCCACAAGTTTTGATATAATGTGTCCTCATTTTCATTTAATTCTTAAAAGTCTTTAATTTCTTTCTTTATTTCTCTCTTGACTAAGTTATCATTGAGTAGATCATTGTTCAGTTTCCATGTGTATGTGGGCTTTCCATTGTTTTTGTCCACGTCAAAGACAAGTGTTAGTCCATGATGGTCTGATAGGGTACAAGGGATTATTTTAATCTTTTTGTATCTTTTGAGGCCTGTTTTTTGATCAATTATATGGTCTATTTTGGAGAAGGTACCATGATGTGCTGAGAAGAATGTATATTATTTTGTTTTAGGATGAAATGTTCTATAGATGTCAGCTAAGCCCAATTGCTTCATAACTTCTGTTAGTTTCGTTGTGTCTGGGTTTAGTTCCTGTTTCCATGATTTTTCCATAGCTGAGAGTGGGGTGTTGAAATCTCCCACTATTATTGTGTAGGGTGCAATGTAAGCTTTAAGCTTTAGTAAGTTTATTTTATGTATGTCAGTGCCCTTGCATTTGGGGCATAGATGTTCAGAATTGCGAGTTCCTCTTGGTAATATGTCTTTGATGAATATAAAGTGTCCTTCTCTATCTTTTTTGATTACTTTTGGTTGAAAAATGATTTTATTTGATGTTAGAATCTCTACCCCCACTTGTTTCTTGGGACCATTTGCCTGTAAGATTGTTTTTCAACCTTTTACTCTGATGTAGTGTCTGTCTTTTTCACAAAGGTGCATTTCCTGTATGCAGCAAAATGTTGGGTCATGTTTAAGTATCCAGTCTGATAGTCTATGTCTTTTTATTGGAGAATTGAGTCCATTGATATTATGAGATATTAAGAAAAAATGAACGTTGTTTACTGTTATTTTTGTTATTAGCAGTGGAGATATGTTTGTATAGCTACCTTCTTTTAGGGTTGTTGGAAGATTACATTCTTGCCTTTTCTAGGTGTAGTTTCCCTCCTTTTTTGGAGTTTTCCACCAATTATTTTTTGAATTGCTAGATTTGTGGTAAGATATTCTGTAAATTTTGATTTGTTATGGAATATTTTGGTTTCTCCATCAATATTGATTGAGAGTTTTGCTGGGTATAGTATTCAGGGCTGGCATTTGTGTTCTCTTAGGGTCTGTATGAAATTGGTCCAGGATCTACTGGCTTTTATGGTCTCTGGTGAGAAGTCTGGTGTAATTCTTTTTTTTTTTTTTTTCAATGCAGCATTTCCACATTTATTTCATTTGAGGATGCCAGAGTGTAATGATGAAGCATTCCAGCAGGCGGAACTCATAGCTTTCAGCCTATTTACTCTGCTGCAGTTGACACATGTTGTGAATAAGTACATTTCAAGGCCAAAGAGCTCTGTGAGAAGCTCCATCATTCTAAAGATCACAAAGTCATTTCAGAAATTGAACAGTATTACTGCAGCTTAATAGCAAATTTGAATCTTATGTCTGCAACATGCCAAGAACTTTTTTTTTAAATTTTTTTAATTTTTTTAATTCTTATAGGCCTTCCTTTATATGTTACTTTGCCTTTTTTCCTTACTACTTTTAATATTTTTTCTTTGATTTGTACATTTGATGCTTTGATTATTATGTGACGGGAAGTATTTCTTTTCTGGTCTAAACTATTTGGAGTTCTGTAGGCTTCTTGTATATTTATGGACATCTCTTTCTTTAGGTTAGGGGAGTTTTCCTCTATAATTTTGTTGAAGATATTTACTCATCCTTTAAGTTAGAAGTCTCCCCCCTCATCTATACCTATTATCCTTAGGTTTGGCCTTCTCATTGTGTCTTGGATCTCCTGTATATTTTGGGTTAGTAGCTTTTTGTATTTTGCATTTTCTTTAACAGTTGTGTCAATGTTTTCCATGGTATCTTCTGCACATGAGATTCTCTCTTCTATCTCTTGTATTCTGTTCGTGATACTTGTGTTTATGACTCCTGATCTTTTTTTTTTTTTTTAGGTTTTCTATCTCCAGGGTAGTCTCCCTTTGTGATTTCTTTATTGTTTCTACTTCCATTTTTAGATCTTGTATGATTTTGTTTAATTCCTTCTCCTGTTTGATTGTGTTTTCTTGCAATTCCTTAAGGGATTTTTGTGTTTCCTCTTTAAGGGTTTCTATCTGTCTACCAGTTCTCTTCTTAAGTTCTTTGAGAGTGTCATTTATGTCTTTCTTAAAGTCCTCTATCATCATCATGAGAAGTGATTTTAATTCTGAATCCTGCTTTTCTGGAGTGATGGGGTGTTCAGGGCTTGCTATGATGGGGGAACTGGGTTCTGATGATGTCATGTAACTTTGAATTCTGTTGCTTACATGTGTTTTCCTTTTGCCATCTGGTTAATTCTAGTGCTGCCTGTACTTGTTGTCTCTGACTAAAGCCTGCCTTTTCAGTTATTTTGATTGTGTCTGATTTCCTTGGGGTCCAGATATCTCTGTGATCTTCTCCAGCTGCACTGAGTACAGTGGTACATCTAGGATGTCTCAGGATGTGATGCCTCCAAGGTAACAGACCAGCTAGGTGTATGCTGTTCTGGGTGTAGTGTCACCTCTAAAATGTCTCAGGATAAGTTGCCCACTGATCTGAGTGCAGTGGCTCCTCTAGGATATCTCAGGATATGTTGCCTGACACTCTGAGTTCAGTTGTTCCTCTGTGGCTCTGGGTTGAGTGAATCTTCCAAAATGTCTCAGGTGGAATCCGGGGTCCACACAAGAGCAGACTGGGCAGAGGTCTGCTCCAGGCCAAAAATCTGGGAGAGGGTCAGAAGGGGAGTGCTATTCTGCAGGGGTGGGGGTTTGGGTATCTGCTGGAATATGAACTCTCCCAGCACCCAGCTATGGGCTTAGAGCAGTGTGTGGATATTCCTACCTATGGCTGTGGGATCTGTGGAGCCTCCAGGATGTCTCCAGCAGAATCCGGAGTCCACACAATAGAAGACCAGGCAGAGGTTTGCTCCAGACCTCAGATCCCAGAGAGGGTCTACATACAGAGTGAGTTCCATGACAGGAATTATAAATTAAACACACACACACACACACACACACACACACACACACACACACACATATATATATATATATATATATATATATATATATATATATATATAAATTAAACACACACACACATATATATATATATATATATATATATATATATATATATATATATAAATTAAACACACACACACACACACAGACACACACACACACACACACACACACACACATATATATATATATATACATATATATATATATAAATTAAACACACACACACACACAGACACACACACACACACACACACACACACACACACACACACATATATATATATATATATATATATAAATTAAACACACACACACACACACACATATATATATATATATATACATATATATATATATATATATATTAAACACACACACACACACACACACACATATATATATATATATATACATATATATATATAACACAGATAGTTCTTACAAAACATATTCAGTTATTGGACACAGATATTCTCTAACAAGAAAACTGGTGAATATAATTCTGTTCACTTTAATAAAACTTGTAGAATGTTGTAAATTTAACCCTCAGTCATACAGGTGGAATTATAAAATTTAAATGCCATCTGATTGTGACATCTCAGCTCTAAAACATTTACTACATTCAACTATCAAGAAGCCAAACTTTTGAACTTGCTTTTCTGTATTGTGATTTCAAATCTCTCAACGAAATATGAATTAGGAAATACATATAATTAATTATTTAACTATAAGTTGTATTATGTGTAGATTGGATGCACTTTTCTAAATAACATTCACCTATATAAAGAAAAGAAATTAAGTTAATTGAAGATTAATTAGCAGGTGATATTATAAGTGACTACCAAACCATTTCCAGTGCATCTTTTTCTATAATCTAGAGGGGTACATGGGTTTCTCTATCGTAGAGATTTTTTTTTCATTTTTGCCACCAGCTTATTCTATGCTGTCCATATTAATTGGGATTAATTTCTGCATTGCTACTGACCTTAAGCATGGTATCACCATAGCCTTCTTGAAACTTGTTAACTGAAAAATACACATCATTGTTCCTGTTTGACTGAGAAGAAATAGATCTTGGTTCTATGAGATATGCTTCCATGGATGGCCTTTCATATTGGATTATCTGTAAAAGAAATTGCAACTCTATTTATTTTTGTAGCCTTGAAATATGTAAATATTTCTCATAATTTGTTCTTAATGATATTGAACAGAATTAAACTCAAAAGGTATAGATGGAATTGTATGAAAGAGCAACACCGACAAGTGTTATTTGGATAACCATACACTGAGAAAAATGTAAGCCATTTTATGTATGTCTAACCTCAAAACTTCGCTGGTATTTTCAAATCATGGTCTTGATCCTTATGTAAAAGTATTTCAAAATTACTTTTCAGATACAATACCTACATAGACACACACACACAGAGAGAGAGAGAGAGAAGACAGAGAGAAATGAAGTGAATTTGAGTATATTTGTAAATAAGCCAAAGAACACAAATCATTGTTGGATAAAAGAGAAGTATGTCTGTAATTGGAGGGTAAATAAGCAACTGTAGGAGAAATATATAAAGACAAGAAACATCATAAAATAATTTATAATTTCTAACCTGAGTATTTGATGTACATTGAATTTATGTTTGATCATGGAAAATGATAAGAAAACACACATCAAAATCACAAATATAGAAATGGGCATTTAGAACAGAATGCCAACATCAAAAGTAATGTATTTTCCTGAATTTCTACTCCTTCTTATTCTGTTCATTTCTTGCTGTTCAGAATCATTTTAAATCCCCCCAAAAATTTCTCAACTGTTAATTTTAATACTTAGTTAATTATTATGCTTTCTGAAATATAAATTTATTTGTAAATACTTATATGTTAATATATGTTAAGTATATGTACTGTATTATACTATACAAATATAATATATAACCTACAAATTGAAATAAATTATATTTTAAGAGTATATTATATTGCAATATATAATGTATATATTACGAAAGAAAGTTTTGATTAATTGAGAGTTTGTTTTAAAATATAGAATGGTTCTCATTTTAATATTTCTCTTCTAGACTTGGAGATCTATTTCTATGCCATATTTCATATAATAAAACATTTTCCAAGTGTGGTTTTTGTCATTTTTGCAAAATTAAATGTTTTTCAAATGAAGAGTCAATAAAGCCACAAATTATCACAAAATTAGGTGAGACATTGCCATAAGACCTTTTTTTGTAGAGTTTAGTTCTTTAGATATAAACTGAAGAATCAGCAGAAACAGTATGTACAAATAAACAAACAGTAACAGATGCAAGATTGTGAAAAATGGATATAAGAATTTATTTTATATTGTGATATGTAACAAAATGTTGACATATATGTATATATATATGTATACATATATATAGTATTTATATCTCATAGAAATAATTTGAAAATATTTGCATCATAAATGTTGATTTTTAGAAAAACAATGAATCACACGGTCAATAGACATGGTTTAAATACCTTCAATTTCAAAGATTTTTTTAAAGTGAAATTCTAATGTAAAAAACAATTCTAAGAATTAGTCAAATGCCAACAATATGTACACTAAATTGAAAAGACACTAAATAAAGATAAACTTTATGCAGAATAATATGACATGCTTTGTTTTTCTCTCCCTCTTCTTCTACCTCTTTCTCTTCATCTCCCTTTCAATTTCTCCCTCTCTCTCTACATCCTCTCTCTCGTTCTCTATATTTCTCTGTATATGCGATATATTAACCATTTTCTTTTCCCAAATTGTCTAAGAACTCTGTCACATCAAAAATCACTAGCTTCGGCCGGTGGTGGTGGTGCATGCCTTTAATCCTAGCATTTGGGAGTCAGAGGCAGGCAGATTTCTCAGTTCAAGGACAGCCTGGTCTACAGAGTGAGTTCCAGGACAGCCAGGGATACACAGAGAAACCCTGTCTCAAAAAAAAGAAAAAAAAATCACTAGCCTCTAAATATTGTTATTGCAATCACTTAAAATACAAGAAAAAATCCAGTTGAATACCAAAAGATAAATAAAAAGATAAATAAAAATAATGATTTATGCAAATGGAATATAAACAAAAACAAAATATTAATGCCCATATTCGTGGCATTGGTTTTTTTTCAATTATTTCTAAGTATGAGTTCTACACTTCATTGTGGTGGATATAATGTGTGACATTTTTTTTGAAGATAATTGATATAATCATTTTAGAGGTATCATTTGAATATAATTTATTGTTTCAAAATGAGAATTTATGATTTATATTAGTCTCAATACTAAAATTTCATTTTATTTGAAATGTGAAAACTTCACTTGGGGTGTCATAGCCTCTGAAAAGACATATTACTCATAATTGATTTCACTTATTTTGTCTGTGATTAAAAATATTGAGTTTGTGACTAGCTATATGTTTTAACTTGTAGACAAATTTAATAGTATGAAAATAAAATTTGTGTATTATCAGAGCAGAAATGTAGTTGTCAGTTTTATGTTACAATATACCTGTTTCTTTAATATATTTCTGCCTGAAAAATTGACACTGTAGTTTAATGTTTGTTATGGCAATAAAAATTCCAATGACCACATGGAAGGAGAAAAAAAATTTTTTGAGCATATGATGATTTCTTGTTTGGCTGTCTATTTTTCTGAGAAAACAGTCTTTTCTTTAAATACTGCAAAATTTTGCACTTCTGCCCAAAAAAATAAAGAAGTGTCCCACTTGATATGTATCACATTTGATGTGGAATCTTTGCACTCTGACAAAAATAAAATGTCAATTCAGAGTCAAATAAAATTTGTATGTTTACATACCTAAGAAAAACTTCTTTAAATTTTTTTAGACATTTACCACATATCTGAAAAGAATTCTCAGTTTATATCTGTGCACTATTTTAAAATTAGTGCTTATTTTGAACAGTTTGTTTTGGCCTTGGATTATTAGTATATATTTCATAAAATTACCTTTTGTACCAAAATGGTTAATGGTATTTCCCACTTTTGTTTACATTTAATTTATTGCATCTGGTTTTATGTTGAGGTCTATATGACACTTCAGTGTTAGGATGGGTCATAGGAATGTCACTATTTTCATTCTAGGAAATGCAGATTTTCAGTGATACCTACACCATGTTTTTAACATGCTCTTTCTTTCCTGTTGATTTGGCTTTCTAAAAAAAAGTGTATGAAATACGTTCTGAATCTTGAACTTCATTCAACTAACCAATGTTTCTCTTTGACAACAACATGTAAATTTATTAATATTGATCTATATTAGAGGTAATTAGGAATAGAGACATTTCCAGACATTTTTAAAGGATGTCAATCCTTTAAAACAGTAAAATCAAGCTAAAAATCACATAGGATATAAAGCCACCAAAATCAAATAAAGGCTAGAGATAGTAATGGAAAACAGAAATAAATGGACAAAACACAGATCTAAAAAAGTCAAATTTAGAAGTTGGCAACTCTGGCTCCTGAGTGCTAAAAGGTTTTTCTAGGAAAATGGTAGTGTTTCACCTGATTCACCAATGTGAGCTTAAAAACAATCCTCATTAATTTATTTTCTTTGACATATTTCTTCCCTGTTCTCTTGTATTCATCAAAGTTCAGCCTCATTTATCTCTACATATGTAAATATCTATACAGTCAGATTAGAATAAGAACATTTTGCACAAAATTATATATATATATGTGTGTGTGACACACACAGTCAGACACATACACATACATGTAGGAAGCCACACAAAATAAACAATAAATAAAATTTTAAATAAAAATATATTACAGTAGAAATAAATTTGTAAGGAAAAACAAATACTTTCATGAAATTATTGTTCTAGTTGATAAATGTACAAATAATGACACAAATAATATAGAATTGTGGTAAAAATAGATATGTAGTTTTTTTTCCCAAGGTACTGTGATAAACTATGTGACATCAAATTCAACTTAATCAGAAAAGTCTTATGATATTGGCAGAAAGTTCAAGGATAAGGCAGAACATTACAGCATGAAAGTTACATTGATAGGGGCACTTGATATGCCTCTGTAATCATAAAGAAGAGAGTGATGAATGTTTATCTAAGCTCCTTTTTAATTCATTTATCAGTTTATTAAATAATGATGTCTACTATGATTCTGTCTTCTTCAAATGTAAATAAACAATCTATACGTTACTTACAAAGTAGTTCATAATTTTGTCTATAAGGTGATTCTAGAGCATTTTAGTGGACAGTGCAAATCATTATATTGTTATAGAGCAATAAAGAGCATGGGGATGTTAATTGACATTGAAGATTAGAGTTAAACAACAATAATACCTTTGTGTTCAAACTGGAGCCTCAGTGAAATGAAGAAATATTGGTGCTTTGTTTTTGCTGTTTTTCAATGTTAAATATAACCCACATCATGTGGTTGTCACCACACAGCAAATCCTCCTGTATATGTACTGATGCATTCTAAATATTGCTCTCCATTTTAATAAAATTAAAAATAAACAACACAAAACAAAAAACCAATAAACAACAACAAAACAACAAAAAATTAAAAAGACACCAAAGTTGTCTCCAGACTGGAGAAAACAAATGAAGACAAAATTTCAGATAACACTCTGTGGGGTTGTAGATCAGGAAAAGGAATGTATTCAAGACAAGGAACTGAGAGAAGAACCTCAAGGTAGAAAATGACAGGAAGAAAATAGGTCTCCCTTGGATGCCTACCTTACTTAAATGGAGCCTGATAGGAGACAGGGTAGTAGAAATTCCCCAGTGAGCCTCATCCAGACAGCAATTGTAGAGTGCAACTGGGAAGCTGTGAATTCAGCAATAAAATTTTATTAGGGTGAATCATCTAGAAATTGTGATAGAGATGAAAGAAGACACTGTAACATCATTCTCTTTTATTTGAAAGCAAAATATGGATAGTAGTAAATATAATATAAATATAAAATTGACAATAAGTTTATGAAAGTGACAACAGCACAAAAGAATGAATACAATGCAGACAAGAAGTTGCAAGACAAGAGAACTGTAGAATAAATGAGTTAAATGATGGAAAAACATTACTTAAAGCAACAAACAGAACAATCAACTAGAAATTGTTGGCCAGTAGAAAAACTTGTTTGTCCCCTAGAATGAAGTAAAGAATGGAAAGTCCATAATAAAAAACTACAGGGTATTTTAAAAGTCTATATAATAAAAATATTGTACAAAATAGCACATGCAGCAGAAGTAGAAATAAAAGACTAAAATAACACTGGCAAATAACTGTTGAACTAATATGGTCTACAATAAGCTTTCTAGGACATACAGAGACACATGGTGGTACCCTATCGAAACAATCTAAATATAACAAAAAATCAACCAATAAACAAAAATAAAAATTAACAAGTAACTACTACATATATATATATATAACACATTTAACATTATATGTACCAAACAAGAAATAGTTTGTTGAGGTTTAGTCTGTTGACCGTATATCCCTAGTTTTTGCCAAATACGGGGGGAAATAGTAAATCCAATATGTTTTTGTTCCCTAATTTAGTTACAAAAAGATGTTTATATTAAATAGCTGTGCAGAAAAAACAAAAACAAATAAAATTTAAGTTTCTGAAATTAGATTCAGAGGAGAACATGAGTAGAGAGAGGTAAATAAAAACAAAATAAGACACCCTGACTTAAGAATCTTAAATCTATGGTTATCAGGACTGATGACTTGGAGTTAATAGCTGCACAAAGTAAATGGTAGGATAATATATTCTTATAAAAGGAGAATATCTTCCCAGCTTTACTGTTGCTGCTATATAATATTAAATTATTGCTCAAGTGTGTGTTTTTTCTGTGAATAAAAAAAAACAAAGGCTGGGAAAAATATTTCATTGACATTAAATATTTTTCTACAACATATTTAGAAGGGGTAACAAAATACTCACGGGAACAAATATGAAGAAAAAGTGTGGAACAGTGTTGGGCTGTGATGTGTGCATTGGGGTAGATCCTATTGGGCTGAATTGTGGCTCCCACATATCTGCCACCCCAAGAGGCTGGGTCCATTGCTCAGGAAGGAAATTTGCTTGAGTTCACTCCATGCTGCACCAGCTGGACATTGAGCTGTGAGAAGCTACAGTACTTCATTCCAGGCCTGGGGAGAACACAGTCAGAGACCTTGCAAAAGCAGGATCTCTTGGGTTGGGGATACCAGGGTGAAGAAGAACCTGGGGACTGACTGGGTCTCAACATCTTAGCCTTTCAGGTCACACTGAGAGGCTGCAGAAAGATCAAGATGGGTGGAGAACATATGGGCTAAAGGGACCTCCAACTGAAGTGGTGAGAGGGAGAAGCTCCAACAGTGTCCCATGGGAATGAGATTCTTGGTCACCGTGACTCACTAGGCTGTGTCATGGATGGAACTTCATGGCTGGAACATAGAGAGGTCATATGTGGGAGGTTAGATGGCAGCTTGGTAGTTGAAGACTTTCTCCACCATCCCCCAGGGTGTGCCAGAAAGATAAGACATAGTCTAGGTTTTAAAATGTTTATCGTCATGGCTGAAAATGGATGAAGTTCTACCCCATATTCTCAGTGTGGGCCTAAGGTTAAATACCTCTTGAAAGGAGGAGGATCTGGAAAGATATGCTTAATTTGCTATGACCTCTGACCTTTGGTTATCTCTTAAATATGGAGATGTTTTTAGGCTCTATGGCCTGTGTTGTGCCCTCTATATATGCTATGTTACTGATGGCCACAAACCTCTCTGGAATGTGCTGTGGAGGGCTGAAGCTAAGGGAGAGCAATCAGGGGGCCAGGAGCAAGCCAAAGTCCTAACATCCCTTTAGGGTCTCTGGGGTTCAAGACCTATGCTCAACCAGGTACCCTGCTGCCTATCACAGCTCACTGCTCCACAGAACAGAAACTGAAGGAGGGGCCATCTAGAGACTGCCCAACCTGGGTATCAATTCTATGCACTGTTACCAAAGTCAGAGGCTGTTGTGGATGCCAGGAATTACATGCTGACAGGGGCTTGATATAGCTCATTAGAGGCTCTGCCATAACCCTACATATACAAAGGCAGATGCTTTCAGCTAACCATTGAACTGATCAAGAATTTTCCATTAGAGGAGTTAGAAAGAAGACTGAAGAAGTTTATGTTTGTGACCCCATGGAGTGAGCAACAATACCAACCACCAAGAGCTCCCAAAGTCTAAACTCCTGCCTGACAGAACATAGGGAGTTACCTAAGGCTCAGGCTATATATGTAAGAAGGGATGGCCTTGTTGGACATTTCTGAAACAGGTCCAGTGAAGGCTGGTTAAGTTAAATTTGATGTCACATATTTTATCAGTGTCAGGGAATTTTTGGGTGGAGAAGTGGGAGTGAGTGTGTGTGTGGGGTCACAACCTTACAGAAGCAAAAAAAGAGAAGGCAGGATAGCGATATCTTGCAGGGGCAAATGGGGAGTCAGAAAAATACCTTAAATTTAAATAAATGAAATATTCAATAAAAATAAAATATATATTTTAAAAAGATATTTAGTATTATATATGTATATATATAAATACATTCATTAAAATTCAGATGGAGTAGATAGTGAGAGGGAAATGAAAGTTGTGTATAGAACATTTTGAATGGTGGGAAAGCAAGGGAGTATTGTCATTATACAATAACCTCAAAAAGTAATCATCATATTTCATCACATTCAGAAGTAATCATGTAATTTATTAGTTTTCTAAAGTTGTTTTGCTGCCCAACGGCAACAAGGAAGCTCAACTAAGTGAGAAAAATAGCTCAACTAAAATACCTTAGAGAGATTTTTAGGGATTGGTGTTCTCATGCACATCCCTTTCAAATGTCCCCTCTACCTCAATTTACCACTCTGCTCATATGCACACTCACCTCCCACTTACCTACTTGTCTCCTCAAATCTGTCTCTAATGACTATTTCCCACTTCATATTGAAATTCCCATACCTTCTCTTGGGGGCAAGTAATAACTTAACTTATGTAAGTCTGTATATTGTAATGTTGTTACCCTGCATATTATTGGTAATATTTATAAGTTAGTAACTACCTTTCTCATGTTCCTGGACTTGTGCTATCACACTGAGGAAGATATGTTTTAATTCCTTGAATTTGCCTATGCATTTCTTGAGGTCTTTATTTTTAATAGCTAAATATGTAGACTCCATTATGCAGATGAAGCACAATCCTTTATTTTCCATGCTTTATTTGAGACTCATTGAGGATGTTTCCAGTATCTGTAGGACCCTTGTTCTGGAGGATGTCCCACAAAGATTTCCTGGATTGGGACAGTGTGAGAGCAGGGAGGGCTCACTACTGTCCCCGAGCCACCTCTGGCCAGCCTTTCAGCTGTCTGTAGATCTCCCTCCAACCTGATGTGGGAGGTTGAGGCCAAAGGACACAGAGTGTGAGCAAGAAGGGAGATTCCCTGTCCCTGCCGCTGTCTCTGGCACCCTGTCAATGACTGGTCTCTCCCAGGTGTTGTCCCTGTCTCTCTGAGGTCTTTCCCAGGTGTAGCCCCTGTCTCTTCTTGCTGAACCAGTCCAGGCCCAGGCTAGGCCGATAAGGAGCCAACTAGCTGACAAGGAGGCAGCCTGGTGACCCAGGCAGGTTCCAGGAGAGCCAGTGGGTTCTGAAGTGTTACAGCTCTTTGTTAAGCTGGGAAGTGATGCCTAGGTAGCAGGGAAAGGCAGTATATTCCTTGCCCAGTGTTAACAGCTCTGGAGCCAGCTAGCTGGTGAAGAGGGGAGGGTCCATGATGGAAGCTCTCAGACAACTGGATGACTCTTGTGTGCGCTTTATTTCTCAATTAAGCTCAATATATACTGTTTGGGTTGGGTGAAGGTTTTAGCAGCAAGTAACCTCATTGGCTTAGTCTGAGGTTTTGGGGGATGCCTCATATGCATGTGAGGAGAGTCTGGAGTACCATTCCTATGTGACCTGATGGTCGTAGACCTCTCAACCTCTCTGTGGGAGGGGCTGTGAAGGGTGGAAGCTGAGAGAGCTAGGGGGCCAGGAACAGAGTTGAACTCCTGCCATCCCTAAAGGGTTCTCCAGGGTTCAGAAGCTAGTTCGACCAGACACCTGGTTGTCTCTCAGCTCAGTGCCCCACAATTCCCTCTCTTTTATTTTATAAAGGAGAGGTGTCATTAAGATAAATGTCTCCTATGTTGGAAACAGTTTTGATATTGAACCAAGACCTGATTGGTAGTTACCTTTGTAATGTTTCTCATCTGTTGTTTTAGAAACTGAATGAGTCAGGGTGCCAGTTAGAGAAGCAAAGCTCCGATGGCTAGTATGGGGCCAAAGAGGGGGGGAATCCAAGTCATCAGGGGGTTAAAATAACAAGGGGTAGGTGTCTTGGGAATATAGCGAGCCCAGAGATTCCCCTGGAGCTCTTTGAGCATTTTTAAATCTTTCTACCAACCTGGATTCATTGACATAGAAGCATCATTCCTCCCCCAACAAAACCGAAGACCCCCCTGTTCAGCAGTCAAGAAGTCCAAGGCCCTCTGGTGTTGGAGAGCAACTCCTGCTAAAGAGGTTATTTGGCATTGAAGAGATTCAAGGCTGTCTGTTGTAGAGGCCATTGCCTGGTCAAGCTTGCCCTGGAAGTTGCCGGCCAGATGCTGTGTTTGGACAAGGGGTGCTCCAGTAGTTCCAGTAGCACCAAGTGAGACAGCAAGGCCTAGTCCAATGAGCAGAGGGATGAAGATCTCTCTCTTCTTTTGGCTTTCTCCCATCTGCAAGGTGAGCTTTTCAGGTTCGTAGAGATAAACCTGAGGAACAACAATCACGGGGGCACTGGAGCCTTGAAAATGAGGGTTGATACAGGCACCTGTAGTGCCCTTGCACCACAGTAGGTCAGGAGGGTTGACACATACTGATTTGGTAATGGTGATGTCATGAGCACATGTGAGATGGGGTTTTGTGGAGGGTCCTACAAGGCAAAGAGGTGGGGGTAGGTCAAAGAGAGGAATGTCCTGTGGTTTCCTTGTGAGCAGGGGTCCATGGAGGTCGTAAAGTGAAAAGTTAATGAGAATGGCTTTTAATAATGGTTGGGAGAGGGGGGCACAGAAAAAGCATTGGGAGGAATTGGGATGGGTCGTCAGGGGAAGAAGATCTGCTGCATATTGGATGTATTGTAGCCAGGAGAGGGTAGCTTGTAGTTCCTCCTGAGACTGGTTTTCCTGTTGGATAATATTTGTATGAGTAAAGGCTGATTTGGGGGCAGGGACAAGTTCACAGAAGACATGTAGGTCAGCTACCGGGTGTGTGGCATATCCAATGGGGTAACGTTTATCCATGACTCCAGTTCGCCAATGTTCATTCCATGGATCACTGATGGAAAGCTGAAAATTAGTTTTAAGGTTGGTGAGCATGGTGCCACCATGACTGGTGGATTCCATCTTGCAGCTCCAATATCTGTAACCTTCATATGTGGAGACCTCCTGGAGACATTCACCTATGTTTTGGTAAGGAACGCAGAGAAAAGGGCTGGGGATAGTGGCGATGGATTCCAGGTGTAGGGGATCTCAATCTTGGTTCAACTTCCTTCAAGTGAGCAGTCCTGGGTTCCTACAACTTTATTGTGTCTATTATAGGTTTCCCTAGCATAGAATCTCCAATGGTAGGTGTTGGGAAGGCTACAGGGAGGCTGGACAGTAGCAGAGTTAGCATTAACGATGACAAAAACTGCCAAGAGAATGGAGGAGACGGGGGCTTGTGGAGGGCACATGGCCTGGGCACCTGTTATCAGGTCATGGATGTCCTTCCAGGAGATCTTGCTGCTCCTCTGGGCATGGTGACTCCTTTGTCTTCTCCTCCTCATCCTCTGTTCTTGATCTGTCAATGAGAGGTGGGCCATCTTCTTGGTTGGTGGGTTGGTGTTGGACATTTCTGACAGGGACCCAGATAGTCTTGGGCTGGTCCTGTGGAAACACACAAGCGAAACCCTTCCTGGTTGTGAGGAGGGATCTGGTTCCTTCCAAATTCCATCCAAAGGATCTCACCATAGTATTAGGATAGGGGGAGCTAATTTTGGTGTGTGCCAATGAAGGTAAATAGGAGGGTGTTTGGAGGTTTTGTAGATGTTGAATATGTTTAGGGTAGTCAGGGCCATTATTAATTGTACATTAGGGGGATAAGTAGTGGTTTGTTTTATCTGGAGCTGGGCCTTCAGAGTCTGGTGTGTTCTTTATATTATTCTTTGACCTTGAGGGTTGTGTGGAATTCCCATATGATGGGCAATTTTCCAGTGTGCACAGAAGGTTTTAAATTGAGTTAGTGAAGGCAGGGCCATTATCAGTTTTTATCTGTTGAGGAATGCCCATGATGGCAAAGGTAGAGATCATATGGTAGATCAGCCTTTTTGAGTTTTCACCTGTCTGGGCTGTAGCCCATATGAAATATGAGTAAGGATCTATGGTGACAAAAACATATTTTTGTTGACCGAATTGGGGAACATAGGTAACATCAATTTGCCATAAGGCATTAGATTTGAGGCCTCGGGGATTGGTGCCCATGGTTTGTAAAGCTGGAGTGGAAATGAGGAATGTACAAGAGGCACATGTTTTTATTATCCTTTGAAGCTGAGCAAGGGGGATATGGGAGAAGCGAGCATGAAGCCCCTTTAGATTTGTGTGTGTGCATGAGTGAAATTGGTCTGCTTGTTCAATGGAGGCTATAAATGTTACTGTTGAGGCAGTTTTGTCAGCAAGTGCATCTCCCTCAGATATAGGACCTGGCAGTGGACAGTGGGATCGGATGTGTTGGATATAGATGGGGGAGGCAATCTCCTGTAGGAGGGCAGAAACCCTTATGAGTAGAGGGGAAAGTGGGTTGTCATCTAGTTTGATAAATGATCTTGACAACCAAGAAAGAAAAGTGACAGCATATAGGCTGTCTGAAAAGAGGTTAAGGGGGCCTTTGACTTTTTTTAAAGGTAGGTAAATGGCATATCATTTTTTATATTGGGGGGACTGGTGGGGGAGCTCTTTGAATTGGAGGATAGGGGATTCATCTTCAGGGAAGTAGTATATTACTGCTTCAGCTCCCCTCTTTCCCCCATCGGTAAATATTGAGGGGGCTCCTGCTCTGGGCTCTCTGGAGAATAGTTTGGGGGTAGCCATCGAAACAGAGGGAGAGCAGAGGCCTATTTTTCATCAGGATAATGGTTGTCAATTTGTCCTGGGAATCCTATTAAGCTGATAGCGAAGTGGGTATGATTTTTTGATCAGCCACTGAACATCGGAGAGGGAGTAGGGGGTGACAAGAATGTCAGGTTCTTTTCCTAGGATTTGTAGGACCCTATCTCTGCCATTTTTAATCATATTGGCAAGTGAATCCACTTCATTTAGAATTTGGGGTGCACCACCCATCGGGGTATGGAGCCATTCTTGCACCCCCTGTGGTTGGTAAAGGGCTCCTACAAGGGTGGGGGAGGAATTAAAGATAAGGAGATGTACAGGTACTGTTGGGACATATCTAGCAAGAGCCATATCATTTAGGGCTGAATTGATGGATTTTAGGGCTTGGACTGCTTCTGGGGACAGTGACCTTGGGGAGGAGGGATATTTATCTCCTTTCAGGAGGTTAAAAAGGGTTGAAGGGTGCTTGTGGGGAAGTGAAGCCAGGGTCAAAGCCAATTGAGGTTGCCTAAAAAGCCCTGTAGTGAGGCAAGTGTTAATTTTTGAGGGAAGGAAAGGGTGGACTTGAGGGGACGTATTGAAGTAAGGGAGATCACTGTTCCTAGAAATGTAATGGGGGAATAAATTTGATTTTGTGAAGGGACAATTTTCAATCCTAGGGCAGAGAGGGAAGGTATTAGCTGGTCCTTAAGTTGGGATGGGGAGGTAGAAGCATCTCCCCAGACCAAGATGTCATCCATGTAATGAGAGATGTTGAGTCCTTTGTCTAAATAGGGTTTTGTGTAGTGGCTACAGCCTCCTGACAAATGGTAAGACTGTTAGCCATTCCTTGGGGGGACAATGGTGGTTCATTCATATCATGAAGCTAGGCCAGAGTTGTTAATTGGGGGCACTGAGAATGTAAAGCGTTCACAGTCTCAGGGGTGGAGAGGGATGGGAAAAAAGGAATCTTTTATGTCTATTGACAATAGAGGAACATTGGCAGGAATGGCTGAGATGTGGGGCAGCCCTTTTTGCAGGGAGCCCCAGATTCGCATGGTTTTGTTAATTGCCCTCAAATCTTGTAATAGTCTCCACCCCTCTGAGCTCTTTTTTATAGCAAACACAGGGGTGTTCCATGGACTGTGAGAGGGGCAGATGTGTTGTAGAGACAGCTGCTCCTCTATGAGTTCTCTGAGGGCCCTAAGTTTCTCCCTTAATAGAGGCCACTGTGGTACCCAGATGACTTCATCAGAGAGCCAGTCAAGGCAGGGAGTACTAAATTTAACAGTGGCCCCTAGAATTGGGGGTAATTTGGAGGGGGGTTATTTGGGTTTCCTTGGGTACTATTTTTTCATAAGTAATATCCTCTATCTTAATGTGGTCTCTCTCTGGCTTCGTGGTAATAACCACATCTAAGGCTTGTAAGATATCTCTTCCTAAGAGATTGGTGGCTACTTGAGCTACCAGGGAGCATATAAGGCCTGTAACCCCATCTGGGTCTTCCCATATATAGGTCTGTTTGGTGATGAATGCATGAGAGGTACCCCCTATGCCTAAGAGCTTGGGCCCAGGGGTCAACTGCCAGTTCTGTGGGACCTCTTGCTATCTTAGAATCATCCAGTCTGCTCCAATGTCAATAAGACACTTGAATGGTTTATCATCTATTTTAATGGTTAACTTTGGGTGGGAGCCTTCTGAGATGCTGGACACCCATAAGGCTTCTACAGGAGTAGTTTTCCCTCTTACTGTCAGGGCTGAGAGTTTCCCTTTTTGAAGTTTAAAGGCTCTAGTCATTTACTATCTTTATCATATCGAGCAGTACAGTGTCTCCACCAGTGGAAACCCTTTCTGCAGTGGGGACAGGGGACCTTAGGAAGATTGTAATCTGTTATAGAAGGGGAGTATAGTGGGCATTCATCCTTCCAATGTCCTGCCTCTCCACATTTGAAGCAAATTCCTTCTGTTTTTACTGCTGCCACAAATGCCTGAGCTATGGATGCCACCTGGTGTGATGTAGTTCCTATTTCTCTGGTTGCTACAATCCACCTATTGTGATGCTCTTCCTGGAGACCCTGGCAAGCTAGCCTAGACTCAGGAGTCATGCCTTCCCAAACAATGTTTTTAAGAAGAAGTTCTCTAGCTGTGTGGTTGGAGATTTTTCTTTCTAAGCTCATTTTAGTTTTGAGAATAAAATCAGATACGGATTCTCCAGGCTTCTGATGGAGGGAGAGCAGGGAGTGGGTGGAGTCTTGTGACCCTGAGGGTGGAGTAATCCTATTCCAGTCTTGAATGGAACAGAGGCGAACCTGGTCATAGTATCCTGCTGGCTGAGTTGCCTGTTGTGCCCCAGTAGAGAAATCTTCCTGGCCAAAGTGTTCTTTAAAACCCCATGGAGTGTCATCTTCCCTTCCCTGGTATTGCCTGACATGTTGAAGACACTCATCACGATAGTAGGCCTCCCACTCTAGAAACATTGGGCCAGGAATAGCAGAATGGCAAATATCTCTCCAATCTTGGGGGTGTGTTTAAATTGGCAATATGGCTCTGCATGAGGTATTTTGTCCAGGATGCATAAATGCCATCTTTCTTCACTGCTTGCTTAGATCCGAAGCGTGGAGTGGGTACCAATTCAGTGGCTTAGTTTGGGTGGGGTTGATATTAACTGGAAATGCTCAAGTAGTTTGAGTTTTGAGTTCTGCATCAGATTCCTGAGTACCATGGGAGGCAGGGTTAGTTTTTGTGTGAGAGTCCCTGAGATTGCAAAGTTGTTGAGTGGTTGATGGTTCATTATAAGGGACTACAGAATTTGGCAGGGTTTTATCTGCAAATTCTGGAGGTCTCTTACATTTGTGGCTAGGAGAAGGGGGAGGGGATTTATCTCTCTTTGGTTGGGAAGTAAGTGGGGAGGCAGGGGTAAGCTCCTTTGGTATTGTAATAGAACCTTGCCTTTGGATGGGGGAGGGAGGAGCAAATGGAGCAGATGGATTTTTTGGCATTTCCTCCAAGGCATAAGGGGGAAGGCGTGGGTAGATTGATTTTATTTCTCTTATTAATTGGGTAAGGGCTGTGAGGTCTGAAAAGGGATGATTTTGGGGACCTTGATCTTTGGGTTAATTTGACTGAGGGGCCCCTGGAGCTGTGTTGTTGTTCTCAGTCTGTCCTATGCATTGCTGAGTTGCAGCTAAGATCAGCAAAAACTCACAAGGGAAGTTTTATCTCTGTTTTTGATAAGGGAAGCTACTTTGCTCCATGAGTCTCGGCTGTAAATATTATCCTCTGCCATGCATGGTGCTATCTGAAGAACTTCCTCCCAAAACAAGGAAGTTTGCTTTTTGCCTATTCTTATCCCATGGGTCTTTAGTAGGGAATATATTTGTCTGGCCTGGGGTGAACTTTTATGTGAGGTGGAGTTCCCCATGATAGGAAAGAGGAGAAATGCTTTGTCTAATAGGAACGTTCCCTTGGCCTATTGGCTTTTGATGGGATTCCACAATGGTCCAAGAGTGCCAAGCCTTCCCGTAGATTTAATGACTGGCAGCCACCCTTATGGCTTATAATTGGCTCCTGCATTACCAGTTTTTTGTTGTTGTTGTTGTTGTTGTTGTTGTTGTTGTTGTTGTTTTAAAGAAAGTCTAGATAGAGAGTCTTTTCCAATGCCCATTGTGGGCTGTCAGGATTTAAGCAGAGGCCAGGGAAGCCTTGAACAAACACCAGAGAGTGGCCCTGGCTAGGAGGTAGCAAAAGCTCCTTTGCTTTACTACAATCTGAGTGATGGCTTACAACTGAAACACAGGAGGAAAAAACAGATTGCTTGTTTCAAGAGACGGGGGCTTACCTTCCTGTGGTATCAGTGGCTGCTTGGTTTCCAAGGCCCCACATTTGAGGGCGCCAGATGTAGGACCCTTGTTCTGGACGATCTCCCAGCTGGGGACAGGGTGAGAGCAGGGAGGAATCACTAATGTCTCCGAGCCACCTCTGGCCTGCCTTTCAGCTGTCTGTACAACTTCCTCCGACCTGATGTGGGAGGTCGAGGCAAAAAAACAAAGAGTGTGAGCAGGAAGGGAGATTGCCTGTCACTGCCACTGTCTCTGGCACCCTGTTGATGACTGGTCTCTCCCAGGTGTTGTCCCTGTCTCTCCTCACTGAACCGTTCCAGGCCCAGGCTAGGCCGATAAGGAGCCAACTAGCTGACAAGGAGGCAGCCTGGTGACCCAAGCACGTTCCAGGAGACCCAGCGGGTTCTGAAGTGTTACTGATCTTTGTTAAGCTGGGAAGTGATGCCTAGGTAGCAGGGAAAGGCTGTAGATCCCTTGCCCAGTGTTACCTCTGGAGCCAGCTAGCTGGTGAAGAGGGGAGGGTCCATGATGGAAGCTCTCAGACAACTGGAAGATTCTTGTGTGCTCTTTACTTCTCAATTAAGCTCAATATATACAGTTTGGGGTGGGTGAAGGTTTTAGCAGCAAGTAACCTCATTGGCTTAGTCTGAGGTTTTGGGGGATGCCTCATATGCATGTGAGGAGAGTCTGGGGCACCATTCCTACATGACCCAATGGTCATAGACCTCTCAACCTCTCTGTGGGAGGGGCTGTGAAGGGTGGAAGCTGAGAGAGCTAGGGGGCCAGGAACAGAGTTGAACTCCTGCCGTCCCTAAAGGGTTCTCCAGGGTTCAGAAGCTCATTCAACCAGACACCTGGTTGTCTCTCAGCTCAGTGCCCCACAAGTATCTGCCTGTTACAAATATAGCTGATTTGAATGTTTTTAAGCAGCTGATATTGTGGTGTTGTTGGGCACACTTAGGGTATATAAACAGCAGTGGAGTAGCTTGATCTTGTTGAAAAATCACTATTGACTTTCAAAGAAATCACAACTACATTGTAAAGTGATTATACTTCCTGCACTTTCACTAGCAATTTAGGTGTTCTACCTTTGCATGACATCCTTAAAAACATGTATTTTAACATGATTTTTGGTTAGATTTGATTCATTCATGATCAGGATCAAGAAATCTGAAGTAACCACCAGCAATAGGCATAACAATCATTTGTCTTGCCCTGAGCTGCTCCACACTTGGGGGCCAAAATGTTGCAAACTGCTCTATCACTGTTGAAACCTGCACTGCCAAAAGCCTTGGGGGCTAAATTGTTAGAACCCACACTGCCCCAAGCTACTCCAGTCCACAGGTTTGGGTTCAACAAGAAAGAGACTGAGGATGTACTCAAAGAATGGAGACCAGACAGAGTGGGTTCAATCCTGTTTATTCTTCAGTCTCTCTTCTTCTCTGAAAGTCCCTAGTTCCTAGATCTAACTTTCCTTCCAAGTGTCTTGTTTCTAGGTACCTGTCTCGAGTACTCATTTTTTCTGTCTGCTTCTCACCTTTTATATGTCTGACTTCTAAGCCAGGCCTCTAAGTCACACCCTTAATTAATGCCCTTAGGTCTTGTCTTTAAATCTGATCTCTAAGTCATGTCCTTAATTCAAACACCTTTAAGTCTTACACACCCAAGGGAAAAATCTTAGATACCTAAAACAAGATTTTATCAGAGGGTGCTCAGCTGTTGTAGGCTATTGTAATCAAGTCTCTTTTCAGGGTATATGGCTCAAGATGGCTGTATGGATGATAGCTGCCTTCTGTAGACTACACACATTCATTGGAAACAATATGACATTAACCCACTCTTTAAAAACTTTGAACCAACCTTTTTCCTACCTACAAGTTATGAAGGTATAAAGATGAAACAAATTGTGAGAGCATGAAAAGAAATACTGGGACAACTGGAGAAACATTGTATATAAGACTAGTTTACATTACATCAGCAAGTTTCTAAAGTGAATCATGATATTTTGATATACTTACAGATTGGAAACTCACATAAGGGTCTCCTCAAATGCTTCATCCAGGAGCAGATGAAAAAGCCAGAAAACCACAGAAAACATCACCTGGTATTTTGGGAGTATTATGAACAAGTTTAATAAAGTACAAAATTTAGTAAAGGGGGAAATGTACACCATATTACTTACAATCATCTAATGAACATAGTGGGTATTAAGCAGACTGAACCACCAACAACAGAACATGCATGGGCTGTACCTAAGGCCTCTTATCTATTTGTAGCAAAAGTCCAGCTTGGCCTTCATATGTGTCACCTAACAATTGAAGTTGATTCTCTGATTGTGTTCTCTGTAATCTGTTCCATTTCTTCTAACTGGAATTTACTTTGGGGTTCCAAAGAGAGAAGATAGACTCATTCTTCCTGGCACTGGATACCCCAGACAAACTGGTAGCTCTGTGGTCATGTTGGTTGTGTTTTCATCCTTGAAGGATATTTGTAAATATAGGACTTGGAGAATAGGAAGAGTCCAGGATATGAATGAAAAATGAAATGGTAAATAAATTAAACATGAAAACTAAATTTCAGCCCCTTTTGCTTGTTTTAAAGGTATCAAATAAATTTTAAAAAATGAATGATATATTGTTGTCTCTCAATTATATATTCATGATATTAACAAATATTTCTGCAATTTTAGTGTCATTAACTTTTTCTTTTATATCAAGGTGATGTTAATTTCAACTATTAAAAAGCACATTTAACAGAAATAGAAAAAGATAATTGAAAATGAAACTAATGTACATGAGTTTTTACATTACATGTACAGGAAAATATAACTTTATTTACAGGAGTTTGATAGTCCCCATCAAAAAGTGATATATCTGCTCATTTTGAGGTGAGAACTTTAACTCTTTAATTAAGAGGCAAATGTGCTTGTTTAAATTTGAAGTCAGACTTATGTGCATTTAAAGTGATAGTCTAGTCAACAATACATTGTTACCTCATATATTAGGAAATATATGAGGTTGAAATTAGAAAATACCTCATAGAAAAAAAAAAACATCTCTGGAATCTTTTCACCAGACATACTTGGACCCAATTTTATAGCAAATGGCCTCAATCCAAAACAAATCTCTGTCACTTTGTGTAAGAATATTTACAATAAATAAACTATAGGAGAAGAATGATTCACTGTGTTGTAATAAACATCTTAACCAGAATTCCCTAAATATGGAGAGTTTTCTATTGATTAATGCTATATCCAGGTCATAAGATAAAGCCACAAAATGACAAATACTACTTGTTTCCACATAATATTCATACATTAAATTCAGAGCAGATGTTCCTCAATAGGGAAATGGTTCCAGATAAACTTACATATTTACACAATAGACTAGTGTCATAGAATTAAAAATGATATAGTTATATAAATTTAAGAACAAAAACATTTGCTATGTAAGTTGTACATAGAATCTTACCCATAGATATAATTTTAAGCTTGCAATAAGCATACCACAGTAAATATTACTTCAGGGTTTAGGTGTAGAGTGAAAAGCTTGAGTGAAGGTGAGAACCGCAAAAAAGAATGCTAAATATTTGTTTGGTTCTTCTTCTCAGTTCCATGTTCAGAATAATGAGATCAGACTCAAATATATATTTGAAATATAGTCGTCATATATCTAGGCTCTCTAACAATTTGAAAAGCTAACAATAAATTATTTATTTTAATGCACATTTATTCGTGCAGCATTAAACCTGGACTCACGGGCTATGTGTCTCTATCTTCACATCATTTGAAGAACATTTTCTCATGCCTGGATCTACTGCATATTTCTTTCTGCATAGAAGATATCTGCCTTCTACTTCTTGACTAAGAAGAAGGCTTTTATTATTGACAAATTATTGACAAATTATTGACAAATGATGCATTAATATAATACACAAAACATTCAGCACAGAAAACACAAAATATATGTAATTATGAAGAGATAGATGAGAATGTCCTGTGAAGATTGAAAATAGAAAGAGCGTAATGTGTCTAAAGAAATCAAGCACTAATGACTGTTTGATATTTTATATAGGTTCCTTAGCTACATACACTGCCACCTGCCTTTCAACTCATCCCAAAGCACACCCAACAGCATCAAAATGGAATCAATACCTAAGCTTAATATTCTGGCCTACAAAATCAGAGACAGTCTTCTGATTTCAAAGGAAATAAATGTAATATTTTCACTGAGATGATCACAGGTGCCACTTTCTGAGTTTGGTTTTTTTCAAGTCCATGACTTGATGAATGGTTTTCATTTCCATTTTTGTTTGTAGACTTTTTGATATGTGTTAATTGTAGCTGTGTGACATTTTGTTGGGGACCGCACTATAACCTTGTCAGTTTTTATCTGTTTAGGCACACCCAATACAGCGATTGTAGCAAGCATATGAGAGATCACATGCTTGCTTGCTTCTCCAGTTTGTAATGTTGCATAAATGAAACCACTGTATGTGTCTACACATACATGTATATTTTTTTTTCTTGCCAAATTCATTATAATGAGTAACATCCATTTGCCAGATACTGTTTGGTATCAGTCCCTTTGGATTTACACCCAAATGAGGAACTGGTAAAAGTTTAACACATGATTGACATTGTTTGACAATTTGTCTAGCTTGTTCTCTGGTAATTTTAAACATACCTTTTAAAGTTTTAGAATTATGGTGATGTAACTCATGAGCCTTTATGGCCTTATCCAAGTTAGATTGCAAATCTGATAAAGTAACTGCAGCTATTCGAGTAGCTAGGTCTGCCTTGGTATTTCCTTCAGAGAGAGGACCTGGTAGCCCTGGCTAACCTGGAACTCACTCTGTAGAGCAAGCTGGCCTTGAACTCAAAAATCCATCAGCCTCTGCCTCCCAAGTGCTGGGATTAAAGGCATGCGCCACCACCGCCTGGCAGATCCAAGTTAGATAATCTCTTCTTCACTTTTTACTAATCTTTTCCCTGGGGGAAAATCCAGGGTTTATAACTTGAGCTGTGATTATTTCATTAGGGCTGCACATAATCAATCCCAACAGGGATAACAAACCTCTGCCCCAGAGATTAATGGGAAGGCCTGAGATCCCATTTCTGGGGTTAATACTGTGTGGGTGGCAGAACTGAGGTCTACTCCTGCGCTTCCTGGTGTTGGTCGACTAAGTTCAGAAAGGGATTGGTGTTCGCTGGTAGGACACTGACTGCTCCATAAGCCTGTTTTGGCTTGCGTCGGTTCAGGGCCTGGACCTGGCCCCTGTTCCCGTTTCCCTGATTATGGGAAAGGGTGTTACCTTGTGCGTCTTGTTTAGATCTACAATCACTAGCCCAATGCCTTCCACGTTTGCAAATTGGGCAGAGCCCAGGCTGTTTTCTGGGCTGTCTCTGGCTTAACTCATTTTCTACTTTGCAATCTCTTGCAAAGTGTCCAGGTTTACCACATTTAAAACATGCCTTTCTGTCTTTACTTGCCAAAAAATTTCTTACTGATTTTCCTTGCATAGCAGCCGCCATAGCTAAGCCCCATTGGTAAGAGGGACCTGTGTCAGAACAAAGTCTGATGTACCCCATAAGATCTGTCTTTTTTCTATAAGGTCTAATGGCCGCTTGGCAGGCAGGATTAGCATTTTCATATGCAAGTTGTTTCACATAATCTACACCTGGCTCTGCATTGCCAAAAATCCTTCCTGCTGTTGTCATTAATCGATGAACAAAGTCAGAAAATCGATCATCAGGCCCTTGCCTGACTGTTGTTAAAGATGCACAAGGATCTCCCTTTACCGGAAGTTTACGCCAAGCCTTCATGGCTGCATTTTGAATTTGAGCAAATAAACCTGGGTCATATTGCATCTGGTTATCACTAGAAGCAAGTTGCCCTTCTCCTACTAAGGCATCAAAGAACCAACCATTACCTGCCTGAATATTTCTCCTAGCTGTTTCTTTGCAATTCTCATGATACTCTGATTTCCAAATTAAATAGTCTCCACCAGTAAGAACTGCTCTTGCTAACTTATTCCAATCACTAGGAGTTAGCCACTCCTCTGCGGCAGAGTCTAAAATTGCAAGAGTAAAAGGAGCAGTGGCACCGTATTGAGATACTGCATTTTTCAATTCCTTAATAATTTGCAAATTAAAACCTGTGTGATGTCTCCAAGCAACTCCTTGATTGTCTCTAGTCTCAGATACAGGGAAAGCCTCAGCCTTTCCCTCCTCTGGCTGATCTGTGGCTAATCTTAAGCTAGGTGATAGGGACTGCCTTTGGATTCCTGGTTGAGAAATACAAGGAGCCAGGGGATTTTCACAGTTTACCTCTTGAGACATCTTTCCTGTCTTTAATTTTTGTAGCTGATTAATTAAGTCCTAATACTCTTTTTCTAGCTCTATTTGTTGTTTAAGAACAGATATTTTTTCCAGTAACTCCCTTATGGGATCTATAACCACCATCTCCATTGGGGGAGCACTTGGAGGTGGAGGTGCATAGGGAGGGGGCATTTCAGCATCATAAAATTTGACTTCCTCTTTCTCTTGGTCAGCACAATCTGGCTCTGACAAATTGTCATCAACCTTCGGTTGTATTTTGGATTCTAACTTATGCTTCCTTTTATTTTGAACAAAAAAGACAGCATTCAAGAACAAAAGCAGAAAATTAACACATGTGAGCAGCAAATAACAAAACCAAAACAGAGAGTTGAATTCAGGCTGACTAATTTCTTGTCCCATTTTCATTACCTTTCTTGAAGCAAACCAAAACAGAGAGTTTGATTCAGGTTGACTAATTTCTTGTCCCATTTCCTTATCTTTCTCAACGAGGCAGATTCCAGCAACAATCAACAGATCCTTCTTCCAGTAAAGTCCATCACTGGGTCTCTTGTTCTTGCTGCCCCATGTTCGGGCACCAAAATAATGTTGGGGTCCACACTAGCCCCACGTTGGGCGCCAAAATAAATGTTGGGAACCGCACTAGCCCCAAGTTGGGGAGGCCAAAATAAATGTTGCAGCCCAAGCAAAATGTTGAGGCCTGGGCTGACCCGCGTTTGGGCAGCCACTGTATCCCGGCCCAAGCTGCTGCTCCAGTCTGCAGGTCCGGTTTCAGCAAGAGTGAGGGTGACGGCAGATTCTACCTAATGTCTGAGATTCGTCTCTGATGATCCCTCTATAGTCTCTGATCTCCGTCTATATTCTCTGATCTCTGGTTCTGTCTTTTATAGTCTGACTTCTAAGCCACGCCTCTAAGTTAGACCTTTAATCATGCCCTTAGGTCTTGTCTCTAACTCTGATCTCTATACTTCTAAGTATACTATTAAGTCACACACCTTTAATCTCACACACCTTTAATCTCAAGGTATCTAAACCAAGATTATCAGAGTGTGCTCAGCTGTTGTAGGCTATTGTAATCCAAGTCTCATGTCAGGGTATATGGCTCAAGATGGCTGCAAAGCGGATAGCTGCTTTCTGCTAAAAGTCGGCCCCCAACAACATTTAGCCTTATATTTTCTCTTTATGCTTTGAAAATTTGAAAATTCCTTCTGGAAATGTCTCCTTCATGACAACCATGCTCGATATATATAATAAAAATTTTATCATCCACGATAAATAAATAAAAATAATAAAAAAATAAGTAAATGAGTATTAAGGGTCTTTAGGAGAAAATATAGAACTTCCTAAGAAGAGGCCTATAAATAGACAATGGGAAGAACACAGCTGAAGGAGCACCACAATAATATTAAAAATTAATGCTATTAGAACTGATACAACTTGACCTATGGAAGGAAATTGAAGATTCACACTTCAGTTAAATCACATAAATTTTTAGCAATACATATAAAAGCTGAACAACTATCTACTCAATGATAATATGGCAGAGAAAAAATAAAGAAATTAAAGACATTTTAGAATTTAATGAAAATGAAGGCAGAAAATACTCAAACTTAGGGACCACAGTAAAAGCAGTTGTAAAAGGGAAACTCATAGCTCTGAGTGCTTCTGTAACGAAGTTGGAGAGAGCATACAACAGAGGCTTAACATGACTTTTGAAAGATTTAGAATAAAAAGAAGCAAATACATTAAAACAAAAACAGTAGATGGCAGGAAATAAAACCATATATATATATATGTGTGTGTGTGTGTGTGTGTGTGTGTGTGTGTATGTATACATATACATATATATATGTATGCATATATATGTATATATATGTATATATAAAGATATAACAGCACAATTTGAAGAAATTATAAATCATATATATAGACATATGTATATGTATACATGAATATGTACATATGCACATATATATATATATATATATATATATATATATATATATATATATCGGATCCTACTACAAATGCCTATACTTAACAAAGCTGAAAAACCTATATGAAATGGATGATTTTTCTAGACATATACCAAATACCAAAATTAATTCAGGATCATATACAACATGTAAACTGTAACTCCTAAGTAAGTTGAAGAAAATATTATAAGTCTTCCAACCAAAAATCATCAGGACCAGATGCTTCTAATGCAGAATTCTATCAGACCTTCAAAGACCTAATACCAATTCTTCTCAAAAAGTTTCATTAAATATAAACAGAAGGAAAATTACCAAATACATTCTGTGAATCTACAGTTACATGAACACCTAACTCATAAAAACCCAACAAAGAAAGAGAACTTCAGACTAATTTCCCTCATGAATATTTATGCAAAAATACTCAAGAAGAGTTTTGTAAACCAGATCCAAGAACACATCAGAATGATCATTCACTGTGATCAAGAAGGCTTCACCCTGGCATGCAGGCATGGGTCAATATATGAAAACCCATCAACATAATCCACAATTTAAACAAATTTTTAGGAAAGAAAACACATGATCTGGTTAGAAGCTGACAAAGTGACTGACAAAATACAACACACATTCATGTTGAAATGTTTTAGGGAATAGGAATTCTAGGTTCATACCTAAATATAATATATGCAATACACAATAAGCCAATAGGAAACATCAAACTAAATAGACAGAAACTGGAACCAACCCCACTAAAGTCAAGATCAAGTCAAGGCTGCCCAGTCTCCCCATATCTATTAAAAATAGTACTTACAATTCTATCCTGAAAAATTAGGCAACAAGGGGCCAACAAAGGGATACAAATTGTAAAGGAGGAAGTCAGAATATTGCTACTTGCACATGACATGATAGTTTACACAAGTGACCAAAAAAGGCAATAACAGAAGTTGTACAGATGACAAACAACTTGAGCAAAGTGGCTAGATACAAAATTAACTCAGTCAATTCAGTAACTTTTCTTTACTCTAAAATAAACCGGCTAAGAAGGGAATTTGGAAAAAAAATCATCATTTATAATAGTTACAAATAATATGAATTATCTTGGTGTGATGTGTAAGACAAGATCTTCAAATATCAGAGGAAAGAATTTAAGAAGACCTAAAGACATGAAAAGATCTCCCATGACCTTGGATAGGAGGATTAACATAATGAAAATGGCCATGTAACCTAAAGCAACATAAAGATACGTATGCACTTCCCTTCAAATTACAAGTTACAAACTACAAATTAAAAATAATTTTTTCACAGAGATATAAAGAGCAATTCTCATATTTCTCTGGACTAACAAATAAAAATAACAGAATATACTCTCAGCAATAAAAGGACTTCTAGAAAAATCATTATCACACACCTCAATATATACTACAGAGTAATAGTGACAAAACAACATGGAGACAGGCAGAAAGATCAGTGGAATAGAATTGAAGATCCATAGATGAACCCAAAAACCTGTGGTCATTTGATCTTTGACAAAAAATCCAAAACCATCCAGTGGAATAATGATTGCCTTTATAACAAATGGTTCTGTTTCAACTGGTGGTTAGAATGTAAAAATGCAAATTAACCCATTCTCATCTCCTTGTAGAAAGATCAAGTCCAAGTGGATCAAGGACCTGTATCTACAATCTATTATGAGGGATCTAATATAAAAGAAAGAAGGAAAAAATCTTGAACACACTGGCATAGGTAAAATTTCCTGAATATAATACCAATGGCATATGCTCTAAGATCAATAATTGACAAATGGGACATCATAAAAGTGAGAAACTTCTGTAAGGCTAAGGACATTATCAATAAGACAAATCAATCCACACATTTGGAAAAAGTCTTTACAATGCCAGCATTCTATAGAGGGCTAATATCCAAAATAAACAAAGAATTTAAGAAGATAGTCCCCAGTGAATCAAATAACCCTATTAAAATATAATTAAAATATAAATTATATACTTATTAAAATAGGGTAGTGAGCTAAACAGAAAATTCTCAACTAAGGAATGTCAAATGGGTAAAAAGCACTTAAAAATGTTCAGCATCATTATTAATCATGAAAATGCAAATCAAAAGCCCACAGAATGTGGAAGATCAAATATTCAGGTGACAGCAAATGTCACCAAAAATGTGGGAAAAAAAGGGGGGGGAACTTCTTCATTGCTTGTGGGATTGCAAGCTAGTCCACCAATCTGGAAATCAGTCTGGTGGTTCCTCAGAAAATTGGAAATAGTTCTACCTGGGTACCAAGCTACACTACTGCTGGGCTTATATCCAAAAGATGCTCCAAAAATAACAAGGACACATCCTCCAATTTGTTCATGGCCACCCTATTTGTAATAGCCTATAGCTGGAAACAACCCAGATGTACTTCAGCAGAGGAATGGATATATTTACAGAAAAGGGTACTACCCAGCTATTAAAAGTAATGACTTCTTGATATTTTCAGGTAAATAAATGGAACTTAAATATTGTGAATGAGGTAACTTAGTCACAAAAATAACACACACATCGTGTGTACTTACTGATAAGTGGATATTGGCCAAAAAGGAAGCTTCAAATACCCTTTATCCAATTCACAGACAAAAAAACAAAACAAAACAAAACAAAACAAAACAAAACAAAACAAAAAACAAAACAAAGAAGAAAGAAGATCATGCCAAAGTGAAGATGCCACAAGACCTACTCAATAGGGGAAAGAGAATAATATGTGGGAAGTAGACTGTCAGAGGGGTCTGGGAGGGAGAGAGGATGAGGAGGAAAAAGAGGAGAGCTGGTTCATATATGAGAGAAGTTGGGAAAGAAATACAGAGGGTCAGAAATTTTAAAGTAGCAGTGTGTGATGAGGAACTGGGATTAGTCATTAGAAAGTCCCATAAGCCAGGGACACAAGAGGTCCTCAGGGCCCAACAGGGAAGACCTTAGCCAAAATACCAAACAAAGGGGAGAAAGAACCTTTAGAGACCATATCCAGTGGATAGGCACAGCTGCAAGCTAAGGGATGATGCCACCCACCCACCTCAAAAATATGAATTCAGAATTTTTCCTGTCAAAAGGAAATTAGAGGACAAAAGTTAGAGCATAAAAAGAAAGAAAGTTCATCCAGAGATTGCACCACTTAGGAATTAATCCCATCTGCAGACACCAAACCCCGATACTATTGATGATGCCAAAAAATTCTTAATGACAGGACACCAACATAGCTCTCCCCTGGAAACCTCTGCCACACCTGGACAAATAGAGATGCAAACATACACAGTCAAACATTAGACTGAGCATGGGAACTGAAAAAATGAAGTTAGAGCAAAAAACATAGGAGCTGAAGTGTTTTGCAACACTATCAACCAACCACACCTCTAAAGCTCACAGGGACTAAACCAACAACCAAAGAGTATTCAGGGGGTTGCAAGGCTCCAGTCTGACAGGAAGCAGAGGGTTGCCTTATCTGGCATCATTGGGAGAGGAGTCCCTTGGTCCTTTGGAAGCTTGATGAACCAGGATAGGGAAATGGTATGGTACTGAAGCAGCTGTATGTGGAAATGTGTGATAGTACCCTCATAGAGGATGATGGAAATAGGGGATCATAGAGAACTTGTGGAGGCAATACTGGAAAGAGGAATAACATTTGACATGTAAGTAAATTAAACAACAAACAAAAATGAATAAGAATATTCTGAGTTTTACAGGCAAATGGATAAAACTAGAAGATATCATACTGAGTTTAATTTTCAACAAACACATGGTGGTTCACAGTCATCTCTAATGGAATCTGATGCCCTCTGCAGGGGTGTCTGAAGACAATGACACTGTACTCATATAAATAAAATAAAGAAATCTAAAAAAAAGAAATGAAGATAATCTGAGGTGGTGCTGTTTTGCCTGGGAGTTCTATCCAACAAGTCTTGTGTTTTATCTAGAAATCTAGATTTCTATGTTTATGATGCCCAATACCATATAATTTTTTGAGATAATTTTAAAATATATTTTCATTGTTTATATAGTATTTAATGTATATATTTTCATAGCATATAATTTATATTGAGTACTGAACATAAAATAGATTAATTTGATGGTATGAGTTACACAGTTTTTCAAAGAATTCTACTTTTAAAAGCATTTCTTGCTAAATTATCATGATGTAGTATGTTGCTTATCTTCATTCTTATCTTACTTGATGGTTATTTATTCATTTATCATCCTGTCTCTGTTCCCATTTTTGGAGTTCTGACGCAGTTGTACTCTTGATTCCTTTCTATGCTTCTCCTCTGGGGGCCCTCTTTTTTTATTTCTGGAACCTAGTTCATCTACACTCTGTAGGTTTTAGCACATTCTCTCCTTTTGAGCCCACACAAGGCAGCCAAACAATCAGAGTGTATCCATAGAGAGGAATGATGGTCAGACCCAAATACAGGTGTGCTAAGACCACATAAATCCAAGTTACAAATTTGATACATATGTGAAGGTGTCCTAATACAGCCCAAGTATTCATTTTGGTTGACTGTTCAGTCTGTGAGAGCACCTTGTTTACTGATCTCCGTTCTTTGTTGGCAATTTTTCTCTGCATAATGTTTTATCAGCTACTGTTCTGATCCTCTTAGAGGTCTGGCAGAATAGGCCCCTCTCTGCAAGCATATTAAGTATCATTAATAGTACCTGGATTTGAGTCTTGACCCAGAACAAGTCTCACATAGGCTTACTCATTGCCTCCTAATTTCCTGAGTATCCTTTTCATGTTAGTAGATGCATTTGAATACAGAACAAATATTGTTATGATAGTTTAGTTGGTGGGTCTATATCCTTATACCTCAACTTGAGGTCCTTTGGATTTGGCCTCTTAAGCCTCCATTTCCTTATTGCTGAGTCTCTGCCCAGGTCAATACCTTAGATTCCTAGGAGCCTTCCACAAATATATATCTCATTGGTGTTGTAAAGAAGACCATGACTCCTGCCTGCCAACCCCAGAAGCTAGAAATTTTTTTATATATTCTCCTGGACATCTTACATTTTCTCCAGTCTCTTTTCACACATATTACTGCATCTATTCTATTCCCTTCCTCATCCTAACCTCTATACAATTTTTTCCCTTTATATGTTGCCTATCACTATTTCATTAGTCCTAAGTGAGTTTCAAGCATCTTCACCCGGATCTTCTTTTTTGTTTTATTTCATTGGTGTTGTGGAATACATCATGGGCATCTTTATTTAAGTGAAATACCTATTTGTAAGTGACAACATACCACATAAAATGCATGTAATTTTTGGTCTTGCATACCTCACTCATGGGTATTTAGTACTTCAATTCATTGCTATCAAAACCCATCATTTATGTTGTTTTTTTTTTCTTTTTGCAAGATTTTTAAAGATATATTATTTACATTTCAGATGGCATCATATCCCCTTATGTATTTCTCCTCCACTCAAGAACCTGTATCGCACATCCCCATTTTGCATCTTTGAGGATTTGCTCACTCTCATTCAAACAATCCCAAGTTCTGACCCTCAAATTCCCCTACACTGGGGCATCCATTCTTCACAGGACCAAGGACCTTCTGTCCCACCTATGCTGAACAAAGCCATCTTCCCCTACATATACAGCTGGAGCCAGAAGTCCCTACCTATGTGCTCCCAGGCTGATGGTTTAGACCACCGCAGCTCTGACTGTTTGGTATTGTTTCTCTCCCCATGGGGCTGCAAAACCCTTCAGCTCCTTCAGTCTTTCTAAATACTCCATTGGGAACCCCATGATCAGTTCAATGGTTACCTGTGAGTATTGGCCTCTGAATATGTCAGGCTCTGGCAGGCCTCTAAGGAGACAGCTTATATCAAGCTTCTGTCACCATGAACTTTCTGGAATCCCAGTCAATGACTGTCTGTGGTGACTGCACATGGGAGAGATACATGGGTGAAACTGTCTCCAGAGAACACCTTTTCCACTTTCTACCCCACTCTTTGTCTCCATATTTGTTCAAATGAGTATTTTATTACTCTATCTAAAAAGGATTGAATCAACCACACTTTGGTCTTCCTTCTTCATGAGATGCATGTGTCTGTGAGTTCTGTATTGGGTATTGCAAAATTTGGGCGAATATCCAGTTATCAATGAGTGCATATCATTGGTCTTGTTTTGTGATGGGGTTACCTCACACAGAACGTTATTTTCTAGTTTCATCCATTTGTCTAAAATTTCACAAATTCATTGTTTTTAATAGCTAAGTAGTTTTCCATTGTGTAAATGTACCATGTTTTGTGTATGCATTCCACTTTTGAAGGACATCTGGATTCTTTCCAGCTTCTTGCTATTATAAATAAGGCTGCTAGGAATATAATGGAGCATATTCCCTTCTTATATGTTGGTGGATCTTTTGGGTATATATGCCCAGGAGTGGTATAGCTCAGTCCACAGTTAATGTTATATCCAATTTTCTGAGGAACTACTGGACAGATTTCCAGAGTGATTGTGCCAGTTTGCAATCCCATTAATAATGAAGGATTGTTCCCCTTTCTCAACAACCTGACCAGCATGTGCTGTCATTTGAGTTTTTGATCTTAGCCATTCTATCTGGTGTGAGGTGGAATCTGAGGGTTGTTTTGATTAGCATTTCCCTGATGACTAAAAATGTCGAATATTTGTTTAGGTGCTTATCAGCCTTAAGAGTATTTTTTTTTTCAGTTGAGAATTCTTTGTTTAGATCTGTATGCCATTTTTCATAAGGTAATTTGGTTTTCTGGAGTCTAATTTCTGAATTCTTTGTATGTAACTGATATAAAACCTCTATTGAATGTAGGATTTGTAAGAATCATTTCTCAATCAGTTGGTTGCCATTTTGTTCTATTTACATTGATTTTTGCATTACAGAAACTTTGCAGTTTTATGAGGTCCCATTTGAAAATTCTTGATCTTAGAGCATTAACCATTGTTGTTCTGGTCAGAAAATTTTCTTCTGTGCCTAGATACTTGAGGTTCTTCCCCAGGTTCTCTTCTATTAATTTCATTTAAACTGTTTTATGTGACAGTACTTCATCTACTTGGACTTGAGGTTTGTACAAGGAGAAAGGAATGGGTCCATTTGCATTCTTCTGCATGCTGACTTCCAGCTGAACCTGCACCATTTGTTGATAATTCTGCCCTTTTTCCACTGAACAGTTTTAGCTTCTTCCTCAAAGATCAAGTGACTATAGGTGTGTGGGTTTATTTCTAGGTCTTCAGTTCTATTCCATTGACTTTCTCACCTGTCCCTGTTCCAATACTATTCAGTTTGTATCACTATTGCTCTGTAGTATAGCTTAAGGTCAGAGAAAGTGATTCTCCTAGATGGTGATGTTGATTTCGCTATTCTGAATGTTTTGTTATTCTGAATAATTTTGAGCATTGCTCTTTCTATCTCTGTGAAGAATTGAGTGGGAATTTTGATAAGGATTGCATTAAATCTGTAGATTGCTCTCAGCAAGACAGCCATTTTTACTATATGAATCTTTCTAATCTATAAGCTTAGGGGATCTTTCTATCTTCTAAAATCTGTTTCATTTTTTTTTCTTCAGTGACATAAAGTTCTTGTCACACAGATCTTTCACTTGCTTGGTTAGATTCACACCACTGTATTTTAGTTGGTATTATTTGTCACAGTTGCAAAGGATGTCATTTCCATAATTCCTTTACCAGCCTAATTATCTTTTGAGGAGATGAAGGCTGCTGATTTGTTTGAATTAATTTTATATCCAGACACTTTGCTAAAATTATTTATCAGGTTTAGGAGTTCGATGGTGGAACTTTTGAGGTCACTTAAAAATACTATCATATCATTTGCAAATAGTGAAACTTTGCCTTCTTCCTTTTCAATTTGTATCTATTTGACGTACTTTTGTTGCATAATTGCTTTGGCCATGACATCAGATCTATATTGAATAAGTAGGGAAAGAGTGGGCAGACTTGTCTAGTCTCTGATTTTAGTGGGATTGCTTCAAGTTTCTCTCCATTTAGGTTGGTGTTGATAAGGGAGAGTGGTGTGAAGTTTTCTTTCATTGTTATGTCTTTTCTGTAGTCTATGTATGAGTGTAATTGTGCCTTCATAGAACAAATTGGGTAGTGTTAATTATGCTTTACTTTGTGGAATAATTTGAAAATAATTTATATTAGGTCTTCTTCAAAGGTCTGATAAAATTCTGCACTAAGACCATCTGGTCCTCAGCTTTTTTGTTGGGGAGACTTTTAATGACTGCTGCTATTTCTTTAGCAGTTAGGGTACTATTTAGATGGCTTAATTTGGTCCTGATTTAACATTGGTAACTGGTATCTTTCTAGTAAATTCTCCATTTCATCCAGATTTTCAAGTTTTGTTCGGTATAGGCTTTTGTAGTGGGATCTTGTCGGGCCTAACAGGAGGTTTAATCTCCATTGCACCTTCACCCTTCAGTCAGGTACACAGGTGGAGGGCATGAACAGGCCCTAGAGAGATTTACATACTAATGAGGTACCTGAAGGCCAGATTAAACATTCCTCTCCAGCCACTCCCCCCTTTGCCCCCTCCCCCTTTTAACTCAGGTCAATCCTGGGTTTGAGGGGGTATGCATCAGATCCATCCACAGTCCACCATGTGAATAAACCGGTTTTGGAAACCCAAGGACTTCCTCATGTGTTGGGGCCACACCGCCATGAGGAACTGTGAGGAGCGGGGAGAGGCTTTTAGTTAATGAGCAGCCGGGCCCAACTTCCAGCTGGAGAAACCCAGAGCTTTCCCAGCAGACTGCCCACAGCATGGTTGGAGGAAACCTGGGATCCCCAGTCATATTTTTTTTCCCACATCTGGTGCCTCAATGTGGAGCCTTGGAACTGATACCATGGAAAGGTAAGCCATCCAACTCTTGAAACAAGCAATCTGTTTTTTTTTTTTTTTCCTCCTGTGTTTCAGTCAGAAGCCATCGAGTAGATTAAAGTAAGCCAAAGGAGCTTTTGCTACCTCCTGGCCAGAGCCACTCTCTGGTGTTGGTTCAAGACTTCTCTGGCCTCTGCTTAAATCCCAACAGCACGAAACGGGCATTGGCAAAGACTCTATCTAGACTCTCTAAAATGAAAAGAAAACTGGTAATGCAGCAGCCATTTAAAAGCCATAAGGGTGGCTGCCAGTTCTTAAATCTGCGGGAAGGCTTGGCACTCTTGGACCATTGTGGAATCCCATCAAAAGCCAACAGGCCAAGGGAACGTTCCTATTAGACAAAGCATTTCTCCTCTTTCCTATCATGGGGAACTCCACCTCACATAAATGTTCACCTCAGGCCAGGCAAATATATTCCCTACTAAAGACCCACGGGATAAGAATAGGCAAAAAGCAAGCCTCCTTGTTTTGGGAGGAAGTTCTTCAGATAGCACCATGCATGGCAGAGGATAATTATTTACAGTCCAGACTCATGGAGCAAAGTAGCTTCCCTTATCAAAAAACAGAGTTAGCCCCCCCGCCCCTTGTGAGTTTTTGCTGATCATAGCTGCAATTCAGCAATGTATAGGGCCATTGAAAATAGGACAGACTGAGAACAACAACACAGCTCCTGGGGCCCCTCAGTCAAATGAACCCAAAGATCAAGGTCCCAAAAATCACCTTGTTTCAGACCTCGAGGCCCTTACCCAACTAATAAGAGAGATAAAATCCATATACCCACCCCTCCCCCCTTATGCCTTGGAGGAAATGAAACCTTGTGCTCCTCCTGTCCCTCCCTCCCCCATCCAAAGGCAAGGCTCCATTAAAATACCAAAGGAGGAGTCCCCTGACCTTGAGCTACAAGAGCAATGCAGATGGGGCCACCACCAGCATCACCATGCTCCTGCAGGCCGTGGCCAATGCTGCGCCATCCATGACACCCCAGACCCAGCAGCTAAGAACCTTGTAGCCAGCGATGTGCCCCAGGACCCAGTGCCCACCATGCTGCTTGCGGCGTGCCCAGGCGGAGACACAGCCCCCAGGCCTGCCCGGGCCTCATCAGCTCCCACAGGCAGTGGGGACTCAGAGAAAAAGGTTCTGGTCACCAAAGTTGTTGGCACTGTCAAATTGTTGAATGTCAAAAATGAATATGGATTTATAAACCGAAATGACTCCAAAGAAGATGTGTTTGTACACCAGACTGCCATCAAGAAGAATAATCCATGCAAGTATTTTTGTAGTATGGGGGATGGAGAAACTGTAGAGTTTGAAGTAGTTACAGGAAAAGGGGGTCCTAAAGCAACAAATGTGACTTGCCCAGATGGAGTTCCAGTAGAAGAGAGCCCCTATGCTGCTGCCGATAAGTGCTGATACAGATGCAGCTACTTTGACAGGCACCGTAGACCTCCCCATAATGCTGGTGGTAGAGCACAAGGAAAGAGTGAGCTCCAAGAGTGTCCCTCCCCCCAAGTTGTTGCCCACAGAAAGCCTCTCCACAAAACTCCAGGACAGTGAGTAATCCCCAGCCTAGTTCACAAGACTAGGCAGGCTTCTTTCTGTCTCCCCCCTCTCTTTCTCCACGTGTTCCTTGTTAGCTTCTTCTGATTCTTAGCTACCACTAGCTCCTGCCTAGTTCAAAAGACTAGGTCCCACTCTTTCTCCATGTGTTCCTGGTCAGCTTCTCTACTTTAACTCCTCTTCCTCTGTCTGTCTCTCCCTCTCCATGTGCACTTCACCTCAAGGGCAAGATGGTGGCTACTCCCTAGCCGCCAATTTGCCCATTCCCCAGCTCCACAGAGGGCTCCTTCACAGGTAACAATTGTCTTTCAAGCCACAGCACCTGCTGTAACCCTCTTTCTACAACTTTGTCCCTTGGCTGAGAGACTCCTTCTTGAGGGTGAGACCATCCTCCCTTTCTCTCTCTCTCTCTCTCTCTCTCTCTCTCTCTATATATATATATATATATATATATATATATATACATATATATATATATATATATATATATATATATATATATCCACCTCCAATCTCTAGAACCTAGCGCTCTGCCTGGTAGCTTCTTTCCCTGCTCCCCGATCGTATGTGACAGGCTACAGCTATTTGACTTAGCCTGCTTGCCTGAAACAACAGGGCAGAACCCTGCTTGCTACCCAGCCCTGTGTTCCTTAGCCAGCCTATGCTTCCCCTCATCCTCAGTCATTTGCAGCTGACTAAAGCTACTTAGCTCAGCCAGCTTGCCTGAAGCAGCAGATCTAAAATCCTGCCTACACCCCTTGCCCTACTGCTGCCTGCCTGTTGCTCTCAAAGCTGCCTGACTCCAATTCAGCTTCCATGTGTCTTTCCCATAGACACAGACTCTCACTCTGACTCTTAGCTCTCCCCAATGCTTCTTGCTTGCCTTAAACTTTTCTGCAAAGTTGGCCTTTCCTCTTCTCTACATTTAAAATTTACCAGCTAAGAAAAAGAAAAAGGGGAATACAGAACCTCTCTGCCAGAGCACCCAGATGCCACATGGCAGAGCAAGGTGCCTCCCCACTGCTTTTAAACCCATCATTACTGCTTTTCCCCAACAGGAGGACCTGCAACAAACCTTCCTGTTTTTCAACCAAAATTTTTAAACGTTTCCTTTTCTTCCTAACAGGAACAACTAGAGCAACAATGCTTGTGCTTTTCAACCAAAAATTTTGTTTTTTTTTTTTTTTGTTGTTTTGTTTTGGTTTAATGCTGCCTTTTCTCTCTAATACTCGTGATATATGTCCAACATTTTTCTAAACCTTTATAATTTCTTCAAAATTTATAAAGGTTATATAAATTGTTGAGTCTAAATTAACAACTAATTTCTTTTACAGACAAACTTGTTGTCAATCCTAGATACATAATTAACATTGTTTTTCTCCCTCAGCTATCCAAGATACCTTCTAAGACTAAACTTTCCTCAAACACCTTTGCTTTTTCAGAATCTTAAGGACAGGCCATGAGGTGCTTGTTCCCAAGCAATTTAATGCTCAATATCCAGCCTTTACAGACATCTCCCTGCTGGAGATGATGCTTCCCTGCTGTGATTATCCTACAGGTATACCCACAGATCTAACAGAGTCCACACCATCCTCTGGAACCTGCCTGAGATGCCAAGCTGCTTTCTCCCAGCCACCTCATCTGACTGCAGACTCCAGAGACATGCTGAGATCCAGAGACAGTGCCACTTCCTGGACCCTGTCAAGCTACCTACTTCCAGCCATCTTATCTGACTGAAGACCCCAGAGCATGCTGAGATCCAGAGACCCACACCAGAATCCAGAGACACTCACTACAGAAGACAGATCCAGACCTTCTGGCTACAAATGAACTCTTTTGCCAAAGTCCCATAGCTAAAGTTACATGTTAGTGAGGAAAACATAATGTCTATTTAAATTAATCAGATGTCATTACCCTCAAACTGTACAACCTGTATTTAATTCTTTCAATGATCCCCTGCCTTCCAAACCCTACCCTCAATTCCCATTACCCTTGACTTAGTTATGCTACACCCTCTGGCCTACATAGTGTTTTCTTTTGACCACCTCATCCAAAATTTTCACTAAAAAAGAGTGAGATGTTGGGCCATGAAGAAATAGATGGTTTGGACATAGCCTGGTTGAATGAGCTTTGAACCCTGGAGACCCTTTAAGGGACAGTAGGATGTTCATCTCTGTTCCTAGGCCCCCTTGATAGAGCGCTGGGTTTGAGATAGCGGGGGTGGGGGTGGAAGGGGACCCTACAAGATATTGCCTGTCAGGGACAGCAATTATCCCCCATGCTCCCAGATTCCAGACTACTCCACACAGTCCACATCTCTCATTAACCTACACCTAACAGACTACAGATGATGCAGAGTCACCCCTCTTTTTATGAAAAAAAAGAGAGTGGGATGTCAGGCCTAACAGGAGGTCTAATCTCCATTTTACCTTCACCCTTCTGTCAGGTACATAGGTGGAGGGCTTGAACAGGCCCGAGAGAGGTTTATATACTTATGAGGTACCTGAAGGCCAGACATGGAGCCGATTAAACATTCCTCCCCAGCCACTCCCCCCTTTGCCCCCTCCCCCTTTTAACTCAGGTCGATCAGATCCTGGGTTTGAAGGAGTATGCATCAGATCCATCCACCGTCCGCCATGTGAATAAACCAGTTTTTCGAAACCCAAGGACTTCCTCGTGTGTTGGGGACATGCCAACATGAGGAACTGTGAGGAGTTGGGGAGAGGCTTTTAGGTAATGAGCAGCCAGGACCAACTTGCAGCTGGAGGAACCCAGAGTGTACCCAGCAGACTGCCCACAGCATGGCGAGAGGAAACCTGGGATCCCCAATCATATTTTTTCCCCACAGGATCTGATTATTTTTTTAATTTCCTCAGTTTCTGTTGTTATGGCTCCCCTTTCAGTTCTGATTTTATTAAATTTGACACTGTCTCTGTGCTCTCTTGTTAGTCTTGCTAAGGGTTTATCTATCTTACTGACTTTCTCAAAGAAACAGCTCTTAGTTTTGTTGATCATTTGAATGTTTCTTTTCATTTCTCCTTTGTTGATTTTAACCCTGAGATCAAGTATTTCCTGTCATCTACTCCTCTTTGGTATGAAGTTTCTTTTTATTCTAGAAGTTTCAAGTATGCTGTCAAAGTGCTAGTGCATGCTCCCTCCACTTTCTGTTTGTAGGCACATAGAGCTACGAGTTTTCCTCTTAGCACTACTTTCATTGTGCCTCACAAGGTTTTGTATGCCAACCCCTCATTTTCATAAAATTCTAAAAAGTCATAATTTCTTTTTTTATTTCTTTCTTGACCAAGTCATCATTGAGTATAGTGTTGTTCAGTTTCCATGTATATGTGGGCTTTCCATTGTTTTTGTTTTTATTGTAGACCAGTCTTTATCCATGGTGATCTGATAGGATACATTGGATTATTCCAATCTTTTTGTGTCTGTTGAGGCCCGTTTTGAGACCAGTTACTTAGTCTATTTTGCAGAACATACCATGAGGTGCTGAGAAAAAGGAATATTCTTTTGGTTTAGAATGAAATGTTCTATAGATATCTGTTAAATCCATTTCATTCATTATTTGTTAATTTCATTGTGTCTCTGTTTAGTTTCTGATTCTATGATCTGTCCATTGCTGACAGTGAGATGTTGAAATGCACAAGTATTATTGTTTGACATGCAATGTGTCCTTTTGGGCTTTAGTAAAGTTGTGTTATTTTTTTTTTTAATGTGGTTACCCTAGCATTTGAAGCATAGCTGTTCAGAATTTAGAGTTAATCTTGGTAGACTTTTACTTTGACAAGTATAAAGTGTCCTTCCTTAACTTTTTTGATAACCTTTGGTTGAAATTTTATTTTATTTGATATTAGAATGGCTACTCCAACTTGTTTCTTGGGACCATTTGCTTGATCAATTGTTTTCCAGTCTTCTACTTTGAGGTAGTGTATGTCTTTGACCCTGAGTTCATTTCCTATATGTAGCAAAATTCTAGGTCCAGTTTACATATCCAGTCCATTAGTCTATAACTTTTTATTGGAGAATTGGTTCTACCGATGTTAATAGATATTAACGTAAAATGATTGTTGCCTCCTGTTATTTTTGTTACTAGAGGTTGAATTATGTTTATATAGCTATCAGATTTTGGGTTTGTTGGAAGATGAGTTTCCTTCTTTTTCTAGGATGCAGTTTCTCTTCTTGCCTTTTATCTATGATCTTTTGTAAGGCTGGATTTGTGGGAAGATATCTTGTAAATATTGTTTTTTCATGGAATATCTTGGTTTTTCCATCTATAGTGTTTGAGAGTTTCGGTGGTTATAGTAGTCTGTACTGGCATTTGTTTTCTCCTAGGGTCTGTGTGATATCAGTCCAGGATCTTCTGGCTTTTATAGTCTCTTCTGAATATTCTGGTATAATTCCTATAGGTGTATCTGTATATATTATTTGACATTTTCCATTACTGCTTTTAGGTTTTTTTTTTTTAATTTGGTTTTGTGCATTAGTTGTTTTGATTATTATGTAAGAGGAGAAATTTCTCTTCTGGTGTAGTCTATTTGGAATTCCATATGCTTCTTGTATATTCATGGGCATTTCTTTCTTTATGTTAGTATAGTTTCCTCTATAATTTTGTTGATGATATTTATTGGCCCTTTAATTTGACAATCTTTACTCTTATCTATAACTATTATCCTTAGGTTTGTGTTCTGGATATCCTGGATATTTTGAGTTAAAAGTTGTTTGCATTTTGCATTGTTTTGACAGCTTTTTCAATGTTTTCCACTGTATTTTCTGACCAAGAGATTTGTTATTCTATGTGCTTTACTCTGCTGGTAATTCTTGAATCCATGACTCCTGATCTCTTTTCTAGGTTTTCTATTTCCAGGGTAGTCTCCCTACAAGATTTCTTTATTGTTTCTACTTTCCTTGCTAGATCCTGGGTTGTTTTGTTCAATTCCTTTACCTTTTTTGTTGTGGTTTTTTGTTTGTTTGTTTGTTTTTGTTTTTGTTTTTTGTCTTTTTTTCTTTGCACTTCTTTAAGGGATTTCTGTGTTTCCACTTTATGGTCTTCTATTTGTTTACCAGTGTTCTCCTCAATTTCTTTGAGAGTGTTATTTATGTCTTTCTTTCAGTCCTCATCATCATCATTAGAGGTAATTTTAAGTCTGAATCTTTCTTCCAGGTGATATGTGGAATTGAGGACTTTGTATTGTGGGAGAACTAGTTTCTGATTATTCCAAGTACCCTGGGTTGCTAATGCTTGTGTTCTTGTGCTTGGCTTTCAACATCAGGATCTCCTTAGTGCTACCTGTGCTACTTCTGCCTGGAACCTGGTTTTTCTCTCATCTTGGTTGTGTCAGAACTCTTTGGAGTTGGTGTTGTTGCTGGGGTTAGAGCTGAGGCTTAAGCAACAGAATGGTAGGAACCAGAGTCCTGAGCTAGCAGTAAATTCCTGTTTCCCAGTATGTCCTATTTATTTCCTGTTTAAGGCAGGTGTTTCTATCTCCTTACCTAAGATACTATGGGGTTAGAGCTCCTGGAACCCTGTCTTTTCTGGGTTTTGTGGAATTTGGTGCAGAGCTGAAGCCCAGGATATGATCAGTGCTAAAGCCCAGACCAGAAGAACTCACAGAGATCACTCATCAGAATTTGGCCAAATTATCAGGGAAAATACATGTAAGGAAATCTTATGACTTAGGCATATGTATACATCTGAAGTGAGATTTTGTATTTTCAGAGTGTATCCACTTCAAATCAATTGTAAGGAAGCTTATTAAATGGAACACTCTAGAATTTTGGGTCAGAGTGAAATTTTACTGATATTTGAAGGCAAGACAGTGTTTTCTTTGAAAACCTACAACTTGACATTTGCCCAAAGAATACTAAATTCCTCCATGAGGACTTTTTAAGTTTTTAGTCATATAATGTACATTCAACTACAGTATCAGACTTACAGGCAGACATAATATTAAATAATACAAGTATGATTTATCATGAAACCAAAGATAGATTTTCTCCTGTCATAATACAAAAAGCATAATACTATATTTTTATACATTCTCACTAGGATGAAACATGTAGCTAGCCACCACATAAATATAAATATATACAGTATAAATAAATATAGAATAAATATAGAATTTATGAGTAACAGACAGTTCCATTATATGAAGAGTGCAGGGTGCACAGATCAGTTAATGAAGATCAATAAACAAAAACAGCTCCAATTTTCAGAGGCTAGTTTGATAAAATAATCAAACTATAAAATAAATATCTTTACATGCCATCTTAATCGATGGTATATAATAACAAGTCATGAGAATTTGTACCCAATATTTGTTACTGGCTATATATAAACATTTTATTCTCAGCCAGATATAGAACTGTCTCTATATACAGGGATATAAACATAAACATCATATATATATATATATATATATATATATATATATATATATATATATATATATATATATCCTGTCTTGTTGATCTTATTAGTTTCCCTTTTTCTTCTTTATAGCCAAGAACTTCAAGAGTTCTATTTTTATGACTGATATTTATCAATTGTAATGTCACCCAAAGGGTTTTTATCCTGTCAAAATATACTCATGTCCTCCCCTCCAGCATAACATATCTTTTGTTTTTAATTTTAATGTCAGAATATCTTTAAAACAAACAGGCTACTTTAATTTGGCAGTTTTTCTACAATCTAGTGTCTTTCAGAAGCTGTAGGGGTTTTTTTTGTTCAATAGCATTAAAATACTTTCAATCAGGAACTATGTAATCTGTCTATGGGAAGGGTTGCCCCCTTTTTCTGTTAAGCATCTCTTTTATAATTTAGTTATGTCTTGCTATAATCATTTGCTCTGTAGAATTATGTGAAATGCCTGTAAGGTATTTATATTATAATATGAAAAAACTGTTTCATCTTATTAGAGACATAATAATGTCAGACTGCTTTGTGTTTTAATTTGTATGGGTATTCCTACAATGGCCACAACAACTAACAACTGCTTAATTATGGACTCAGCCTTTTATGATGCTATGTTACCTATATACAAAAAATATTATCTTCAGGATAAAAAATTAATACAAACATAAAGATAACAAGAGGAATATTCGTGGTCACCCATGTAAGTTGCTTAGAAAGTTTGCAAGAGCAGAAGTATGCAGTAACCTGGGAGAATCTTGTGCTAGAAAGCTACTTGATCTTCACTTCCTGATGGTAAATACAATGAGCCACATTTGTCTGTCTTTATATACTGCTTATGAGTTCATGAATTATCATTGTCTACAGAATTGTGAACTGATATACAGGACCTTTTTAGATTCATTGTAGTCTACAAGAAGGCAGATGAGCCCTCATTATATTTTAAGAAGTTGGAATACAAATCTGAGTTTTCTACATAACCTTCATCTTTTAATTCCCTTAAAATTATAGAGAACTTAAACAATAGGACTCAAACAAACAAAGCTAAGCCATTATATACACTTATGTTATTAGAATCTACTTTTCCATCAATAACCACAAATTGTTTTTTACTATATTTCATCTGCACTGCTTGAAACTCATGTTGGACAGACCTCAGGACCAATTTTTCTTGACATCTGACCCATGGCAACATTCACTTCTTCCTCATTTTCCTCTTTTCTATTCTATACTCTACCTACAATGTTACTCTAAACACACCACCAACAAACCCTCTAGTCATTGACTATGGCCAGTTTTATTTAACTAGTACTTTAAAATGCAGAAAAATGTATTCACAACAAAAGCTTTATAAATGTGAGAATTCAGTAGTAAGCTTAAACATTCCTACTGGTTATAGAATTTAGCATTACAATTCATTTATAGATGATAATAAACTTCAAAACCTCTGCTTTTTTGTCTAAGGAAAAAGCATCTAACTCTTATAATGGTAATAAACAATAAACCCTAATAAAAATATTAAACATAAAAATTATTAAGAAAATTTATATTAACAAATCCCTTAAGGGGAATTTGTGTGTCTGTGTCCAGGGGTACCACAGCCTACCTGTCTTCCATAAAATCTACCATAACAAGGAACACAGCACACCTTTCCCTTAGGAGGTCTGCCCTAACCAGGAACACAGAGTAACTTTCCCAAAGGAGGTCTGCCATAAGAAGGAACACAGCTTTCTTGTCTCCCAGGAGGTGTACTATAACCAGAAACAGGCCAATATGCCTGGTCCAGGACTTCAAAGCCACTCCTCTTATTAAGAGATCTTCCTTCACCTGGGGCACAGGGGCACTGAGACAGAAGAGGCCTGCTGTAAACAGGGAAAGAGGAGCACTGCCTAATAAGAGTGAACACTGTCTGCCCAACATGAGGCCTGCTCGAACAAGATAAGACAGTTCTACCTTTCTGAAAGGAGATCTGTTTCAGTATAAGATACCATGCCATATAACACAAGAGAAAACTACATGGAGAAAGAGAAGCCCAAGAATTGAAGCAACAGAAGCCAATGCAATATTGCAAAATCAGTACTCTTAATACAGTAAGTTATGAATACTCTAAAATACCTAAAAAGTAAGATTCAGACCTAAATTTTATTTGATAAATTGTCTATATTCCTTTAAGGAGAATATAAATAACTACTTTAATAATACTAAAAAATATTTGGTTGTAAACCTAGCTTTTAATGGATGAGCCATCTATTCAGTGAGGATGTGGAGAAAGAGAAACAGTCCTCCATTGCTGGTGATATTGCAAGCTGGTACAACCACTCTGGAAATCAGTCTGGTGGTTCCTCAGAAAATGAAAATAGGATTACCTGAGAATGCAGCTCTACCACTCCTGGGCATATACCCAGAAGATGCCCCAACATTATAACAAGGACATATGCTCCCCTATTTTCATAGCAGCCTTATTTATAATAGACAGAAGCTGGAATAAAACTAAATATTTTTCAACAGAAATGATTACAAAAAATGTACATTTACACAATGGACTATTACTCAGCTATTAAAAATAATAATCAAGAAATTCTTAGGTAAATGGATAGAACTAGAAAATATCATCCTGAGTGTGTTAACCCAATCACAAAAGAACACACATTGTATTTACTCATTGATAAGTGGATATTAGCCAAAAGCTTGAAATAACCAAAACTCAAAGCACAGACCACATGAAGTTCAGGAAGAAGGAAGACCAAGTGTGGATGCTTTGGTCCCACTTAAAAGAAGTAACAAAAATACTCAAGGGAGCAAATATGGAGACAAAGTTTGATACAGAAATTGAAGGAGGGGCTAGTTGGAGACCATTCTACCTGGGTATCCATCCCATGTATCCAAATGTAGACACTGAATTTGTCAGGAGGAAGTGCATGCTGACAAGTGCCTTATATAGCTGTCTCCTTAGAGGTCTGCGAGAGTCTGACAAATTGAGAGGCAAATGTTCACAGCTAACATCTGTTATCTGATCAAGGGTTTTCCAATAGAGAAGTTAGAGAGAAGACTGAAGGAGCAGAAAGGTTTGTGGCCCCATAAGGAGAGTAACAATACCAACCAACCAGAGCTCCCCAGGATCTAAAGCACCAGCCTGGGAGCACATAGGGATTGACACATGACTCGATCTGTACATGTAGGGAAGAATAGCCTTGTTGGGCATAGGTGGGAGAGGAGACCTTTGGTCCCATGAAGGATGAATACTGAGTGTGGGGTAATTGGAGGGTGGGGAGTTGGGACTTGAGGTTTAATTTGGGGCATATCCTCATAAAAGCATGAGGAGGGGTGATGGAATAGGAGGTTCCTGTTTGGTGGGGAAATGGTGATAAGGAGATAAAATTTGAAATGTAAATATAATATCCAGTGAAAACAAAAACAAAACAAAAATTAAAAAAACAACAAAATATATGAAAAAATTTAGTTGAAAAGGTAAAGAAATAAAATAAAAATTTCCAAGATATAACCATGGATACAAAAAAAAAAAGGAGTTACAAATGGAGGCAAACCTGGAGATACAAAAACCTTGAAAAGTGGTGAGGAAATACAGAAGTAATCATCACAAAGATAAGACAAGAGATTGAAAAGAGAATCTCAGGCATGGAAGATGTCTAAGAAGATATTGACACAACAGTCAAAGAAAATTCAATGGACTTCAAGTCTGCACTGGTACTCTGAAAATATATGGTAATATGGTAGTTAGTTCACTATAGGATAGGGCCAAAGCTCATTAATCCTGATGGAGTACATGCTCTCATGAGTCCTAATGTAACAACATATTTTATTTTATAAAGGCAAGTGATAATAAAGACTAAGTTTTGCTTTTGTGTGAACATGGTGATATCTGATTTTTTAAGTCATTGTAAATATGTGATTAAATCACACTAAAATCTAAAGCACAGATGATTCATGTAATAGACCCAAGGATATTTTAGTATATGATTAAGATGAATAAGCATGATTTACAAAGACAGGGAATAAATGAACTAGCTCTCAGCCAACAATTTTGGAGAAGTCATCGGCCATTTCCTTTGCTTTCCATTTCAGTGCTAAAATACAGTCATTATTTAAGCCAAGGAAGTGAGGACACAGTTCTCCGTAGTTTCTCCTTGTGTAATACATACACTTACAGCTCTACCACTCAAACTAAAATTGTTTTCAATTCCCATTTTTCCTTGTTACCTTAATGCATTGTCAAGAAGTAAATCAATATGATAGAAAGCCTTGTCTCAAATACCTGGCAAGAAAAAAAAGTAAATCTTCCAGCTTTCCAGACCACTCTGACTCACTTAGTATTAACAGAAGTGATGGCAGCCATGATTGTGGAGGCAGTGAGTACAATAAAAATGTTTACTGGGCACCCATTTCATGAATATCTAACAGTACAGAAAGTACTGAATCACTGTCAATTTATTCAGCTCTGATCCACAGTCATATGAGAGGACTCCCATTTTGCAAATGAGTTAGAAAAAGACATCATCACAACCACCACCCACCACCACCACCACCACCACCACTGCCACCACCACAGCCATTGCCATCATCATCATCATCATCATCATCATCATCATCATCATCATCATCATCATCACCACCACCATCATCATCATCATGATTTAACCATTTAGAGTCTGGCCATCACTCCTGCTTGTTTCTGTCACATTTGGTTATTGTAGACTTTGTATACACAGTAGATTTAAAATTGATGTATCTTTTGGTTCTTCCAACAAAAAAAAGCTTCTAAATGTAAAGAAATGATGTTACCACTTGTTTTCATTGTTTATCCCAACCTACCTCAAATCTCAGGTTTCTACATTGGAGAGAAACTATGTTGACAAATCAAATCTCAAAGAAAAGGGAAACCACTGAATCAGGCATCAATAGCCAGCCTAACATTTAAAGCCATCCAACTCATAATGAAGAGAGAAAACAGACTGTGCATATTCATTTTTCTAATCTTAGTATCTCACAGGCTGTCAATATAGTATGAAAACATCCTGATCTCTGTGATTGTTCTGAAAAATACTTTCTAAATTACATAAAAATATGGTGAAACTGTTCTTTGGCACAGGTCTTTGAAAAAGCATATATTGGATGGATAAATAAACATATGATCTATTTCCTTTGGGAACATTAAAGTAACTCCCCACAAAACAGAAATGACTCTTCATATTCATAACTATATGGTATGAAATAAAACAGAGGAAATTCAAATCCTTCAATATTTACAGACATCATACAAATCTTTAAAATAAATACAACAACAACAAAAGAAAGCTCTCATTTAGACACAAATTTGAAAAAGGAAGTACAAAAATGTTTTTTGTTTGTTTGTTTTTTGAGACTGGAAGATCTAAAGACCAGACTGGGTGTTCACAGTGAGAAATTATTAATGGATGACATTGTGGTTTGTTTTAATGAAAATGAAACATTTTTCGGAAATGTGATTTTCATCTGACATTTGGTGTAAAATTCAACTGAAAATGTGGGCAGTTAAAGGTGTGATGGTATTTGATACAAGATTAAACTAAAACTAAGAATTTTTATTGTTTCTCTAACTTTAATGACCGAACAAAATCCACTAGACTGGAATTATTGGTGAAAAGGAAATACTGGAAGGAAAAGAAAAGAAAAGAAAGAAAAGAGAAGAGAAGAGAAGAGAAGAGAAGAGAAGAGAAGAGAAGAGAAGAGAAGAGAAGAGAAGAGAAAAGAAAAGAAAAGAAAAGAAAAGAAAAGAAAAGAAAAGCCAAGCCAAGCCAAGCCTGGAAGAAAAGACATACCCTGAGTGGAAAAACACTTTAAAAAGACAGTGTTCTATTTATTTAAATGCAGAAATGTAGGAGTCTGCTAACAAGGAAATTGGGTAGATAACCAGATTCCCATTAAAGGATGAGGATGTTTGAGTCCCTAGGCTCAGATTGGTGAGTGTGGCTCTGGGGCAGGGAATGGAGTTCCAGGTATTTTTCCACCAACAACCAAATTGTAATCTATGCTATGCTCTTTATGCAGAAAAACATACCATATGCTAAGACACATAGCCTTAGCTCCTGTACTATGGGAGGGATGAAAAGTTTTTTCATGTTACAGTGTTGCTGTTGGGATTCCTTAGCCAGAAGAATTCCCAGGCCTTTCTTGAAGGCCGTTTTTCGATTCCACAAAAAGCATCACAAACTTCCTCCCTCTATCCTTCTCTCCTTCCCTTCTGCCTTTGTTCCCTCTATTCCTCTTTTTTTCTCTCTTCCTCTTTCTTGTTATTTAAATTTTTGGGTATCTTAATGGTGCCCTTTGAGCAAATCCATGAAATTGATTTTCTCAGTGCATGTCCTTGCATATATGATAGTTACTTCTCAAGGGGTCTATGTGAGATGTATTAAGTGCTGAGAAGTCCTGCCTTGGGAATGTACAGTGCTGTTCAAGTGCCCATATTTTTGAATCACAGTTTTTGTTACATGCATAGTCAGACTGAATGGCCTGGTGAGATGCCATTTCAAATAACCTGCAACAAATCTTACCACAGCCCCCAGGCAGGTAAAAACAGTGAGTCAAAGTGAAGGACAAACAAAAGACTTCTTTCTCCATCATGAACTTAAAAAAAAAAACATGATTATCATAAGCGTCTCTATGCTGCATCAAGTGGAAGAGTTTCAAGAACTATTGCCATGCTCTATATGATCTCAAATACTACCAAGTTGCTTTTATTTCATGAAAAAGACCTTTAAATCGGGCTTGGTCAGAAGGACTATACTTTGTGAAAGATTGGGGTCACATGAAAAACTCAGATACAAGTCTTCTTTTCATGGTTTATTGTTTGTCTTTGAGATGATTGAAGGTATACTCCCTATCCAAGTGTTTACTACCTGCTGAGATTAGAGTGTGGTAATTTGCAGAGGAGTTTCTTAAGCCTAAAGTAGACATTAGACCAATAGGATTGTAGTGTTAGCCTTGGACCAATAGGATTGAAGAAGAATGGGGGCTAAAGCATCCAACCCCTGCATTTCCACCACAAGAAAAAGAGCTGTCAGTCTGCAAATTACACAAAGTCTTCTTCATCTTCTTTAGTATTTTTATTTGTAAGTTGCAAATGATACTTTTTAAAAATCTGCCTGTGTTAATTTGAATCTCTTTGCAAATACTGTCTCTTTCATTTATCTTTTGAGGCATTTTAAACATTGTTTTAATGAAACATAACTTTTACAGAGATATCTTTACTAACCAGTGAACAAACTTAAATTTTCAAATGAAAAGTTAGAATCCCATGCTTAAAAAAATGCTAAGAAGCGTGCCAATATACTGATACATATATTTAAAATTGTTCCTATACCTAAACCACACAACATCCCAACAAAGAAAGAGAACTTCAGCACATTTTTGCTTATAAATATCAATGCAAAAATACTCAATAGAATTGCAGCAAAATGAATCCAATGACCTATAAAAACTGATATTCAACACAAAGAAGTAGGCTTCATTTCAGGAATTCAAAACTAGTTCAGTATACAAAGATCTGTCAATGTAAACCAACAGATAAACAAACTCAAAAAAAATCACATAGTCATCTCCTTAGATACTGCAAAAAGCACTTGACAAGATAGAACACTCCTTTATGTTAAAAGTAGTGGAGATAAAAGAAATTCAAGAAATTTCCATATTAAAATATAGTTGTATTGCAATACAACTGTATTGAAATGGAGTTGCAATTCTCAATTTCATATGAAAAAACAAACAAACAAACAAAAACCCAAGGTAGCTAAAACAATTTTTAAGAATAAAAAAAATTTTGGAAAAATCAACACCCTAATCTCAAGCTTAATTCAGAGCAATAGTGAAAAAAATTGCATTGCATAGGTATAGAGATGAATCAGTCAATCAATGAAGTAAAATCTAAGACTCAGAAATATACCCACAAACTTATGGATACTTGGTCTTTGACAAAGAATTGAAAGAAAAATACTGAAAAAAATCATCCATCTTCAATAATTGGTTATGGGCTAACTTGTGGTTGGTATGGAAAATTAAAATAGATCCATATTCAATACCCTGTTGAATGCAGAAGTACAAGTGGATCTATTACCTCAACAAAAAGCCAGATACACTGAATCTAATAGAAGTGAAAATGAGAAAGAACCTTAAACTCATTTGCATGGTGGGGATTGGTGTAGAATTCTATAAACATACTTTAATGACTGTGACTCTAAGATTAGAAATTGATAATTGTGACATCATGAAACTCAAATGCTTTTGGAAGGCATAGACCACAATCAATACGACAAATAGGCAACGTACAACTTAGAAAAAAATAATCTTCACTAACTCTACATCTGATAGAGGGCTAATATCCAAAATATATATAGCAACAAAGAAACTAATCTCCAAAACACCAAACAAACCAATGACAAATGTGGTATAGAGCTAAACAGAGAATTCATAATAGAAGACTCTCATATATCTAAGAAGCACTTAAAGAAATATTCCATGTCCTTACTCATCAAGAAAATACAAATCTAAAGGACACTGAGATTCAGAATTCCAAGAGAAAAAATTTAGGTGACTATACATGTTGTCAAGTATATGGAGAAAGAGGAATTGTCATCTATTTCTTGTAGGTTTGCAAACTGGAAAACCACTCTTCAAATTAATCTGGAGTTACCTCAGAAAAAGTAAGAGTTCTATCAGAACACACAGCTGTACCAATGCTGGATATATACCCAAAAGATGTCCCAGCATACCACAGGGGCATGTATCCCACTATGTTCCTAAGACAATTATCTGTGATATCCAGATGCTGAATAGATCCAAGATGTCCCACAACAAAAATGGATACAGAAATTGTGGTTAATATTTAACAGTGGAACACTATTCAGATACTAAAAAGGAGGATATCATGGATTTTGCATATAGATGAATATAAATAAAACATATCATCTTGAATGAATTAACTCAGAACAAACAGAACATACATGTCATGTTCTCACCAAAAATTAGATATTAGCCAAAAAATATACACAATAAGTAAGATACAGTCCACAAAACTCAAGAAAGTTAGAAATTAGAAGGACCCAAGTTTGGATCCTTAAATCAATGTTGGGAGAAAGAATCACTGGGATGTGGCAGAGGAACAGAGGTACATGGGTGAGAGAGCAGAGGGGTGGGGTAAAAAGGGGAACATACCAAGTATAGGTGGATTGATAGGAGAGAAGCACTGAGGGTCAGCAAAATTAATGGAAATATACAACCTAAATGGGCAGGACTATTGGGAACCCTCTGGAAAGTTTTCACAGAAATAGGAGGTGAGAAACTCTCTAAACTAAAAGAGAATAATGTTGCATACAATGCCTAAAATTGGGAGAGGCAACTTTTAGAGTTCATTGCCAGTAGAAAAAAAAAAAGGCATCATGTGATGATTGATATAGGACTGACATCACACAGTCAATAACTTGACCCCAAATTGTTCCTGTCTAAAAGAGTAGCTGGAGGAAAATGGAGAAGAGATTGAGACAAAGGCAGTCCAGTGACTGTTTCAACAAATGATCCACTTCATAGAGGGCATTTTTAGGCCTAACAATATTATTGATGCTGTGGTGGATTTTGGGGACTGTTAAGGAAGAACAGGAGAAAGGATTGTGGCCTCTCTGTGGATATAAACTACATAGAAAGACTAACAAAGTGAACTAACCTAGACCCTTCCAGCTTTCAGAGGCTGAACCACCAACCAAAAAACATAACATTACCTGGACAATGTCCTCCTCATGGATATGAAAGAGATGTGACTCTTGGTCATCATATGGATTCTAAACATTTGAAGCAGGGCTATTCCAAAAGCTGTTGCCTGTCCATGGGATATGTTCTTCTTGGCGACCTGCCATTACTGGCATCAGTGCGAGATGATGTGCCTGGCCTTGCAAAGACATCATATGCCATGGTGTGAAAATAATCATGGGGAACAGCTAAGTAAGATGGTGAGGAGGAAGAACTATGAGAGGGCTAAACTAAAAGAGGAGTAGTGAATTTAATGTAAAGTGAATAATTTTTAAAAATAAATAATTTTATTGTTGATTATTTTTTAATTATCAAATCATAATTTTTACTTTTTAACACAGGGGTTATAAACACAAAAATGCAGCATATGGGAAAGGGGATGACATGAGAGCATATGGGTTCCGGGAAAGTACAGATATCTTTCAGAACAGGGTATCAGCTGGGTAAAGGTTCAGGGAATTAATGATTCATTTGTCCTTATATAAGTTGGTACCCTCCATCAAGGCTGCCTGTTTACAAGGTCTATGACTACTCAGGCTGGTAAATTTTCACAAAAGCTGACTGTTTACAATAGCTTATAGTCATCATCTGTTTCAGTGGTTTTCCACAGAGACCCAAGACATTGTATTAGCAGCCATGTATGTCAGGCCTATTGCTGATATTAGGCATATGGCTGATTTTATTCCTTTAGTGTCTCTCCCTTCTCCAAGTATAGAAAAGCCATGGTGATTCTAATTTTGCTAAGGTAGGGATATAGGCCTGACCTCCAGTAATTAAAGGGGACCTTGTAATGGCTCTTGTCCTCTTGTCCTTGTCCAGTGAAGCATGAGGGCCATATTCATCTTGATGTCTTTTTCCTGGAGAGGAAATATTTTTCACATCAACCCCTAAGTAAATAAAATTTTTAATTAATTAATTTTTAAGTACAATAAGATTGATATATAGTGCTCAAGGCCAGTGGCACAGGACTCTTTCTGTCTGTGCCTGTGACTGGAGCAGACCTAAGGATCCAGCTCTGCACTCAATCCCCATAAACCCAGAGAAGGCTGGACTCCCAGGAGCTCTAACACATAGGAACATAGGATAATAGTATCACAGGATCTCAAGATTGGATACACCAGGATTTGAGGATCCTAGTAGCAGCATGACTCCAAGGTGTTATCACACCCAGATTTCTAGACTCACAGGATCACAAAGACAACCAGACTCTGAAGAGTTCTGACACAGCCAAAATAACAGGACAGACTGGCTTCAGTCAAAGATAGTGAGTGAAGGTAGAACTAGAAATAACCAATTGGTTAAAGGCAAGTGCAAAAACATAAGCAACAAAAAACAAGTTACTTGGCATCATTAGAACCTAGTTCTAGAACCATAGCAAGTCCTGAATACCTGATGACACCAGAAAATCAAGATTCAGATTTAAAATCACTTCTCATGATGGTGATAGAGGACTTTAAGAAGGACATAAATAACTCCCTCAAAGAAATGCAGAACACATGTAAACAAGAAGAAACACTTAAAAAGAAAACACAACAGCCCCTTAAAGAATTACAAGAAAACACAAACAGGTGAAGGAATTGAACAAAACACTAAAGAACCCAAAAACAGAAGTAGAGACAATAAAGGAATTACAAAGGGAGACACAAAAGAGATATAAAACCTAAAAATAAAATCAGGAGTCACAGATGCAAGCATCACAAACAGAATACAGAAGTTAGAAGAGAGAATCTCAGATACAGAAGATACCATAGAAAACATTGATACAACTGTCAAAGAAAATACAAAATGCAAACCTCTCCTAACCCAAAACATCCAGAATACCCAGGAAACAATAAGAAGACCAAACCTAAGGGTAATGGATACAGAAGAAAGAAAAGATTCTGAATTAAATATCTTCAACAAAATTATAAAAGAAAACTTCCCTAACTTAAAGATATACTTATGAACATACATGCAGCCTACAGAAGTCCAAGATTAGATTAGAAAAGTAATTCACCCCGCCACATAATAGTCAAAACACCAAATGCACAAAAAAGAAAGAATATTAAAAGCAGTAAAGGATAATGGTCAAATAACATATAAAAGGGTAACCTATCAGAATTACACCAGACTTCCCACCAGAGACTATAAAAGCCAGATGATCCTCTACAGATGTTGTATAGATCCTAAGAGAACAAAAATGCCAGGTCAGACTACTATACTCAGTAAAACTCTTAATCAATATAGATGGAGAAACCAAGATATTCTGTGACAGAACCAAATTTACATAGTATCTTTTGACAAATCTAGTCCTATAAAGAATTATAGAGAGAAGACACCAACACTTATTGAAAAATTATACAACTAGAAAGAACGAGAAAGTAATCTTTTTCCAACAAACCCAAAAGAAGATAGCCACACAAATATAATGCAGCAGCTAATAACAAAACTAACAAAAGCAACGATCACTTTTCTTTAATATCTCTTAACATCAAAGGACTCGAGTCCACAATAAAAAGACCTAGACTAATAGATGGATACATTAACAGGACCAACATTTTGTTGCATACAGGAAATGCACCTCTGTGACAATGACTGACAATACCTCAGATCAAAATGCTGGAAAACAATTTACCAAGCAAATGGTCCCAAGAAAAAAGCTGGAGTAGCCATTCTAATATAGAATAAAATAAACTTTCAACCAGAAGCTATCAAGAAAGATAAGAATGAGCACTTCATACTCATCAAAAGAAGAATCAGCCAAACTCTAGTGGCTGATTTCAACACCCCACTCTCACCAATGGACAGATCATGGGAACAGAAACTTAACAGAGACACAGCAAAACTAAGAAAAGTTATAAAACAAATGGATTTAGCAGATATTTATAGAATATTTTTTCTAAAATCAAAAGAATATACCTTCTTCTCAGCACAGTATCTTCTCCAAAACTGACCATATAATTGGTCACATAACTGGTCTCAACAGATACAAGAACACTGAAATTATCCCATACATACTATCAGATCACTGTGGGTTAAGAATGGTCTTCAAGTATGTTAAAATCAATGGCAAGTCCACATACACATGAACACGAATCAAGACTTTGCTCAATCATAACTTAGTCAGAGAAGAAATAAAGAAATTATAAATGTTTTAAAATTTAATGAAAATTAAGGCACATCATATTAAATCTAGTGGGACACAATGACAGCAAGGTGAAGAGAAAAACTCATAGATCTAAATACCCACAATAAATCCCATCCCCCCTTCCCCCCAAAAAAACTGGAGAGAGCATACACTAGCATCTTGACAATGCACCTGAAAGCTCTAGAACAAAAAGAAGCAAATACAGCCATGAGGACTAAGCAACAGGAAATAATCAAACTCAGGGCTGAAATCAACCAAGTAGAAACAAAATGAACTACACAAAGAATCAACAAATCCAAGAACTGATTCTTTGAGGAAATCAACAAGCTAGATAAACCACTAGCCAGACTAAACTGGTGCAACAGAGACAGTATCCAAATTAATAAAATCAGAACTGAAAATGAAACATAACAACAGAAAATGAGAAAATTGAAAAAGTTATCAGATCCTACTACAAAGTTTATACTGAAGAAAAATGGAAAATCTGGAGAAAATGGATAATTACCTAGACAGATACCAGAATCCAAAGTTAAATAACAATAAGATAAATCATGTACATAGTCCTATAACCACTAAAGAAATAGCAGGAGTCATTAAAAATCTCACTACCAAAAAAAGCCCAGGACCAGATGGTTTTAGTGGAAAGTTCTATCAGATCTTCCAAGAAGACCTAATACAAATTCTCTGTAAACTATTCCACAAAATAGAAACAAAAGGAACACTACACAATTTATTTTATGAAGCCACAATTACACTCATAAGTAAACTACACAAAGACAGTGAAAGAGTACTTCAGACCAATCTCCCTTATGACTATCAATGCACACATACTCAATAAAGTTCTCACAAACTGAATCCAAGACCACATCAAAATAATCATCCACTATGGTCAAGTAGGCATTATCACAGGAATGCAGACATGGCACAATATACAGAACTTCACCAATGTAATCTATTATGTAAGCAAACTCAAAGAAAAAAAAACACATAAAATTATATCAGTAGATGACAAGAAAGTATTTGACAAAATTCAACACCCCTTCATTGTAAAAGTCTTGGAAAAACAGGAATCCAAGACCCATACCTAAACTTAGTAAAAACAATATACAGCAAACCAGTAGCCAGCATCAAACTAAATGGAGAGAAACATGAAGCAATCCCATGCAAATCAGAGACTAGACTAGTCTGTTCACTTGGTTCCTATCTATTCAATATAGTTCTTAATGTCCTAGATATAGCAGTTAGACAACAAAAGAAGAACAAATGGATAAAACTGGAAGGGAGGAAGTCAAAATATCACTATTTGCAGAAAATATGATAGTATATGTAAGTGAATACAAAGCTTCGACTAGAGAACTCGTTACCCTGATAAACAACTTCAGCAATGTGGCTGGATATAAAATTTACTCAAAGAAATAAGTAACTTTCCTCTACTTAAAAGATAAGCAGGCTGAGACAGAAATTAGGGAAATGACACTTTTCACAATAGTCACAGATAATATAAAATACCTCGGTGTGAATCTAACCAAGCAAGTGAAAGATTTGAATGACAAGAACTTCAAGTCCCTGAAAAAGAAAATCAAAGAATATCTCAGAAGATGAAAAGATTTCCCATGCTCATAAATTGGAAGGAATAATATTGTTTAAATGGCCATCTTGCCATGATCAATCTAGAGAGTTAGTGAAATCCCCATGAAAATTACAACTCAATTCTTCACAGAGATAGAAAGAGCAATTCTCACATTCATTTGGAATAACAAAAAAAAAAAAAAAAAAAAAAAAAACAAACCCAAGGGTAGTGAAAACTATTCTCAATAACAAAAGAACATCTGGGGAAAATCTCCATCTCTGACCTCAAACTGTACTACAGTGCAGTGGTGATAAACACTGCAAGGTATTGATATAGAGATAGGCAAGAATATCAATAGAATAAAATCAAAGATCCAGAAATGAACCCAGGTACTTATTGTCAAATGTTCTTCGATAAGGGAGCTAAAACATACAGTGGAAAATATACAGCATTTTCAAATGGTGGTACTGGTTGAACTGGATGTAAACATTAAGCAAAATGCAAATTGGTCCATTCATGTCTCTTTGTACAAAACTAAAGTCCAAGTGGATCAAGGACCTACATATAAAACCAGACACACTGAAACTAATAAAGAAGAAAGGGGGTAAGAGCCTTGAACAGGTGGACACTGGAAAAAAGTTCCCGAGTATGACACTAATGGCTTATGCTCTAAGATCAGGAATTGACAAATGGGACCTCAGAATATAACAAACTTCTGTAGGGCAGGGGACACTGTCAATAAGACAAAACAGCTTCCCACATATTGGGAAAAAGTCTTTTCCAATCCTACCTCTGTTAGATGGCTAATATCTGAAATTTAGAAAGTACTCATGAAATAAAGCCTCAGACAATCAAATAACCTTAATAAAAAAATGGAATACAGACCTTATCAAAGAATTTACAACTGAGGAATATCAAATGGCCTTGAAGCATCTAAAGAAATGTTTAACATCTTTAGTCATCAAGGAAATGCAAATCAAAACAACCTTGAGATTATACCTCACACCAGTCAGAATAGCTAAGATTAAAAACACAGGTGGCAGCATGCTAGGGAGGATGTGGAGAAATAGGAAGACTCTGCCATTGTTGGTGGGATTGTAAGCTGCTACAACCACTCTAGAAATCAGTCTGGTGATTCCTCAGAAAATTGGACATAATATTACCTGTGGATCCAGTGATACCACTCCTGGGCATATACCCAATAGATGCTCCAACATATATTAAGGACACATGCTCCACTATGTTCATGGAAGCCTGATTTATAATAGCCAGAATCTGGAAAGAACTCAGATGTTCTTCAACAGAGGAATGGATACAGAAAATGTGATATATTTACACAATGGAGTATTATTATTCAGCTATTAAAAACAACAAACCCATGAAAATCTTGGGCAAATGGATGGAACTAGAAAATATCATACTGAATAAAGTAATAAAAACAAAAAAACACACATGGTATACAATCTTTGATAAGTGAATATTAGCTCAAAATCTCACAATACGCAAGACATAACTCACAGCCCACATGAAGCCCACGGAAAAGAAAGAGCAATGTATGGGTGCTTTGTCCTTCTTAGAAGGATTAACAAAATACTCACAGGTCAAATATGAGACAATGTATGTGGCAGAAACTGGAAGAGAGACTGCCCCACCTGGAGATCTTTCCCAGTTGCAATCATCATATATAAACACTGTTGTGGATGTCTGGAAGTGCATGCTGACAGGAGCCTGGTATACCTGTTCCTAAGAGACACTGCCAGAGCCTGATGTAGAGAGGTACATCATACAGCTAACCTTCAAATTGTTCACAGAGTTCCCAGTGGAGGAGTTAGAGAGAAGACTTAAAGAGTTGGAGGGGATTGTAGCCAATAAGGAGGATATTGACAATGCCAACCAACCAGAGTTTCCAGCATCTAGACATCTGGTCTGGAAACACACATGGCAAGACCCATGTGTTTTTAGATATGTTTGTCCAGACATCAGTGAAAGAAGAGGGTCTTGAGCCCTTGAAGGCTGGATGGCCCAGTAAAAGGAAATTTGAAGAAGAGAAGCTGGCCCAGTAAAAGGAAATTTGAAGAAGAGAAGCTGGGAGTGGGTGGGTGGGGGCACACCTTCATAAAAATGGAAGGAGGGAGTATGGCCTAAGGGGATTCTGAGGATGAGGAATGATGAAAGGGAATAACATCTAAAATGTAGATAAAATACCCAATAATAAAAAAGTGAAAAAGAACCAACCAAACAAACCAAAAATAATGGGACTGCCTATGTCAGTTTTTATTTTTATTTATGTAATGTGGAAACTCAGTCATAATGTTTTGCATTTTCCTGATGACTAAGGATGTTGAATATTTCCTGAAGTGCTTCTGAGCCATTTGAGATTCCTATGTTGAGAAATCTGTTTATCTCTGTGCTCATTTTTCATTAGGTTATTTGGTTTGTTGGTGTGTACCTTCTTTATTTATTTATTTTGGATATAAGCTACCTCAGATGTGTAGTTTGTGAAGATACTTTCCCAGTCTGTTGCTTTGTCCTATTAACAGTGTCCTTTGCCTTACAGAAGCATATCAGTTTCAAGAGGTCCCATTTATCAATTGTTGATCTTAGGATCCAGGTCATTTCTGTACTGTTAAGTAAAATTTTTTCTGTAGCAATGTGTTCTACCCTCCTGGAACCTAGTCACCTCCACCTGTACCTTCAAAAGATCAGCCTTGCCTGTTCTCCGAGCTTGGCTGTCTCCCAGCAGTACCACTCTAACCAGAGACATGTGAGACTTCTGCCCCAATATCATGCCAGCTTGGAACCCACAGACCCTGGCATATACTGAATCTGATGTGCCACCTCTTCCTTTGTATTCCACCTCAAAGACTAATTAGCAAAAATTCAAAATCAATTTAATCTTCATTAACTTTCTTTGTTTGCTCCACCCCTCATCTACTTTCCAGGAACTCTTGACAGCTGTCTTTAATTACTTCTAAAGTGGGCTCTATGGCTTCCTGTTATCACTTTCAAACTTCTTGAACTTTCCCTTTCTCCAAACTTGATCCCTGTCCTCATTTCCTTACTTACATGTTCCACTCTGTGTATCTTCTTACAATGACTAGTTACTCCTCCTGAGTGAGATTCATGAACTCATACTTGGGGCATGTTTATAATTTGGTTTATTTTGTTCTGTGGTTTTCAGAATACTTATTGCTGCACTTTATGGGTAATATGATGTTATAAATGAGTATTTATTGTACTTGCCATTCTGTGTCTGCACAATGTCACTCAAGATCATATTTTCTAATTACTTCCAATTGCGTGCATATGTTCTGATAGTTTTTCCAGCAGAATAGAATGACATCCTGTAGATGAATGACATTTTGTTTATCTATTCTTCAGTTGAGTAAGAGTAAGGATGTTTTCAGTTTCTTAGTATTTCAAAAACAAATAGCTGCCATTTTATCTTTGAGCATGCTATAGTGGTTTACCTTTGGTTTGAATACATAGGCATGATAGTGTTATTACCAATTTTCTGAAAACTTATGAATTCAATTTTCAGTGTTTTGTATATTTATACACTTCCATTAGCAATGAAGGCATGTTCCCTTTACCTCATCTCCTTGAAAGCATGTGCTCTCACTTGAGTTTTGGTCTTGTTTTTCTGATGCCAGCAAGTTGGGAATAAAATACCTGAATTAAGCACCTCCTACAATCAGATACAAAAATGGAGTGTAAGAGATATTAAACCATGATCAAACTCTTAACCCAAACATTTTTTTTCTGGCTGCAAGATTTGCAAGAATAAAGATTAAAAACAGATATTTGGCAGAGTAAAACAACTACTCGGCCAACTAAAGACACATTCCATGTAATAACACTTATTAACAGTGTATTATGCTTTCAGACAGGAGCCTAGCATAACTGTCTGCTGAGGGGCTTCATTGAACAGAAGATGTAAACAGATGTTGTCAACCACAACCACACATTAGATGGTGCTTTGAAATTATTGTAAATGAGTCTGGTATAGAATTGAATAATAAGAAAGGGTAAATGACATCTTGAGAATGCTTGAACAGTCATTGTATTTTATCATGTAGGATCTTAAAAAGACTAAATAACCAAGCACAGAACATGTATTATCTTTGTATACACCTTTGTATTTGTCAGTAGAACAATATTCTTTTAACAAATGAATGGAATATAGTACTATGTTAATAATATTATATGTAATTAACAAATATTTTTTGTAATCATTTGGATCATCGAAATATTCTCTTCATTGAGTTAATGTAAAGTGCAAATACTTAAAACATTATAACTGACAAGTAACAATAGAAGTTATAGAAAATAGAAGCAGAAAAACTAATAACTGACTAGAAAAGTTTATTTCCATTAAACTGTTATTTCTGCTTGCCTTGGATATGGGAAATTTAATATAATTCTCACAAGAAGCAACTTAATATATTGCATTTGATAGTAGACTGATTTTAAATAGCAAGTGAAAGGCTAGCCAGGAATTGATGGATAGAACATATATAATATAATATAATATAATATAATATAATATAATATAATATAATATAATATAATATAATATAATAAATATAATAATATATATGTTTATGTAATTATTTAATATATATTAAATATACATAAAATGCTTTGATCTGATTTTCATATATCTTTCTTCATTCCAAAACAAACCACTCTTTTCTTGAGTTCGATATTAGATGTTAAAAAATTATCTTTATAAATATTTACCCATGAATTCAGATTACCTTAATTTAAGGCTTCTCTTCTCACCACAAGACCAAATTCTGTCTCATTTATAGAAAAGAATTCAAAGCAATCATTCTATAAAAAAAAGGAGGTCTTTAGATATAATAGGCACTTTAAGCACAGTTTTTCTAGTCAGTTATTAGTTTTTCTGCTTCTAAACATCTTTCCAGTTCAGAGTATAAAATCACAAATAGACGTTATCCCACATGGTTCTTTCATAAGTTTTGTGTTAAATGTTTCCCAGTGTGTCTTTTGATTTCAAAACTGCTATTAGCTCTACATTGCTTATCTATCTATCTATCTATCTATCTATCTATCTATCTATCTATCTATCTATCTATCTATCTATCTGCCTACCTCTCTCTATCTCTCTCTTTCTTTCTTTCTCTCTATCTTCCTATCTATTTATCATCTGTCATGTGCCCATAACAAACACCCAGACACACATTTGCACACATCCTCCTCACACACAATCACACAGTTTAAATTCTTTAGAAAAAATATAAATAAATCATAGTAAAACAGAAATATATATATCTATATATATAATATATATATATATATATATATATATATATATATATATAGAGAGAGAGAGAGAGAGAGAGAGAGAAATATTGACAGACACAGAGAGAGACAGAGTGAGTGAGAGATAGAGAGACAGAGACAGAGAGAGGGACAGAAAGAGAAAAAGAGAGATAGAGAACTTGGAGGCAGAATTAATCGTCTTTGGTACATAAGGACCTCCTGGAATCAAGAACAGCCTAACTAGGTTATCTTTTGAACATTGTAGAATGAAGTTCATCCTGTGAAACACGAAAATAATATTTAAGGATAGAAAATTATCATTAAAATTACTTATTTTTATATCTTTTTATATGTGTGTTTCACAAAAACAAAATGTTTGTGTTATAACTAAAAAATGAAATAAAAAAATTAATGTGAACTGAGAAAAACATTCCTTGGAAAATTATTGCAACCTATGTGAGGTTATAGCACAGAAATATCAACCTTACCATATTGTTATCAAGCAAAAGGAATTATGAAAAGAAGTAATGTCTGAGTTTGTGGTGTTTTTAATGAACAATTTTTCTAGCTAACATTTCCATGAATAGAACTCTACATTTGTGAATGTCTTATTCTTCATTATATAATAAAAACATTCTTTTTGATATAATCTTCAGTTTAAGAATATATTTTCCTAGTTTATATGTTTTTAATGAATATATTTACATAGAATATAATTCAATTATTAATACTGAGTATACAATAATTTTTTGTGATAATGAATGTTGTTTGGTATTAGAAACTCATTTTACTTTAAAAAGATACCTTGCCTACAGGGAAGTTGGCTCAGCTATTTTGGACATCTTGATAAGACAATAGAAACTGTGATAATGGGAGTGTTGAGAGAATTTTGTTTATGCCTTTCTTCTTTTTGGACTATTCATGTTTATTGTCATGCTTGTTACTTTACGATTTTCTTCTATTGTATTGTTAGTTCCTGAACCTAGAACTGACATCAAAAGTTGCATATAATTAAAATGGTATAAATGTAAAAATGAGGAGAGGGGTTGGGATAGGGTAGTTCTAGGGAGGAGGAATGGGGAAAGGAGAAGACATCTGAAATGTAAATTAATAAAATATCTAATAAGGAATCTTGCAAGACATCTAGAAAATATTTAATATCAAATTATGTTGTACTACATTGCTTATGGTTGTTTCTATCATTGTTTTTGTTTTTTTAATTGGTTTTCATTATTGATTTATTTGCTTTACATTCTATCATTGCTCCCATTATTTGGACCTCCTCACAAAACTTCTTCCTCTATTTCTTTTATTTCTACTCTGAGATCACAGATTGCCCATTTTCCTTATCCTGCAATATATTGGGTTATGCTGGTCCCACATTGGTCCAGGAAAGAGGCTAGAGCCACTGCATGGGGAGGCATGACTTGGAACGTTTTACAGCACTTTCACACTAGATGTGTGGTGAGCTGTTAGAAGCCTCTGTGGGGACAGTGCTCCAGAGATGGGGAGAATGGTCTGAGGTTCCTGGGGAACAGGACCTAGCTCAGGAGGGTCTCCAGGGCAGCTATGAACCTGTCATTCTCAAGCTCTTGCACACCCAGGTTCTGCTGGCAGCCAAAGAAGAGCTGAGAACAAAGTAGGGCCCATGGGATTTGACTGGTCCTTGGCCACATAGGACAGGGGGGTGGAATCTCTGGTTGCACCCCAGGCGGATGAGAGTTCTTGGCTTGTTGTGACTTGGCTTGGCTTGGCTTGCCTGGGTGGTGGGTGGCTTGCTTAGGTTGGTGGTGGAAATGCAGAGAGGTCTTCTGTGTGTGATTGGACTTGGCTCTGTAGGTGAAGGCCTTCTCCATTGCTTGGTATGGCAGATCCAGATAAAAGAAAAACTGTCCATGTTTATAAGGCATTTCTTTTCATGGATGAAAGTAGATGAGAAACTAAACTATGTGTTCTCATTGTGTGCCTGATGAAAAATACTGTTTGCAGGGAGAAATGTCTGAGAAGAAAAGCTTTATTGGCTAAGCCCTTCTGACCTTTAGGTACCTCATTAATATGGAGATCTGTCTTGAGACTCCATGGCCTGTAGTTATGCTTTTTGTCTGTGGAGGGGCCAGAGGCATTGATCTACATGACTGAAGGACACAAATTTATGGAAGGCTGCAACCTCATGTCAGGAGCCTAAAATATGGGTGTGGCAAAATCCCTGCATCTTTTCGGGTCACTTGGGTCCCACCTGGGGACCCTCAGAATCACCCTTATTCTCCTGGAGTATCTAGCCTGTGCTCAAACAGAGACCAGGCCACCTTTCAAGGTTCTACAACAATATACACTCTCTGAGCTACATCCAATATTTTGATGAAGGTCTCTGCATCTGTTTCAGTTGCCTTTTGGAGGGGGCAACTCAGATGGCAGTTATTGTAAGCTTCTATTTAAAAACACAAGAGAGTGTTATTGATGGTATCTGGGATTGCTGCAAGTACATTTTATGTGTCTGACATTTGCCTGGCTTATAGTTAATCATTTCCTCATACTCTCCTCCAAATATGTAGCTAGAAAACAAACTTTTGCTTGAATGTTTTATGGTTAGATGTCAATATATCTCAACTTCCAACCAGTTTATAGATTTTGCCTCTTCGATTTACACATGTTCACTACTATGAGTCTCTGATAAGCTCAACAACATAAACTCCTTGGAGGTTACAACATCCCATGATCCTTGGGATATATGAAAGTTACCCCATCCAACCTGCAACCCAAGAAACTATAGGCTTCCAAGTACTCTCCCAGCTATCTTACATTCTCTCATGTTTCTCTTAACAGCTGACACTGAACTCATTCTTCCAGCTTCTGAATCCTGTTTTCCATCCAATTTGTTCCCCCTATCAGTAGTTTAAGAGAGCTTTATTCTCCCTAAAGGAGATTCATACATTTCACATGGACCTTCCTAATTTTTTTTATTTTCCTTGTGGCTGTGGTGTTTATCTTGAAAATTGTTTATTTGAGTGTAATATCCATTTATAATTGAGAATACACCATGCATTTTTTGAGAGTGGGCTGCCTCACTCAGGATAACAACGTCTCATTTCCTCTATTTGCCTTCAACATTCATGATTTCTTTGTTTCTAATATTTGTATAGTATTTCATTGTGTAAATGAACCATGTTCCCTGTATTCAATCTTTGTTTGAGGGATATCTTGATTCTTTCCTTTTCCTGGCTATTAAAATTAGAGCTTCTCTGACCTCCATGAAAAACATGTTTCTGTTAAAATTTGGAGCTTATTTTAGGTATATGCCAAGGAAATCTATACCTGGGGATTATCTTAAAGTTATTTTAAACTTTTCTGAGGAAACACATATTGAAATGCATAGAATTTATGCAAGTTTGCACTTCCATCAGCAATGAAGAAGTGTCCTAGACAGCCTAAAATACAGCTCAAGTTATGATATAATATAATGTCAATTTTGAGATATATATATATATATATATATATATATATATATATATATATATATATATATATAAACTTTACTGATGACACTGAATATATTTTAAGTATTCATTACATATTCAAATTTGAGAACATTCTTGTTAGGTTTTTACACCATATGTTAATTACACATTTTGTTTTGCATGTGTCTCAATTTTTTAGTTCTTTGTATTTTTTGGATATTATTTTTCTTTGGGAATGAAAGGTTACTGAAGATTTTTTCTAATCTGTAGTCTCGTTTGTTTTTTTGTTTATATTTACTTTTAATCCTCTGGATCTTGTCCATGCAGATCAGTTTTTAGTTTAAGCTTTTAGCTGATAATTTTGTAAAATTATTTTTTTTTCTACTCATTAGACTATAGACTATAGATTTGAAGGCTTAAAGCTTGACTTGAATTCTGAAATAATTCATTCATTTTAGTGTCACTGAACTGTTTAGATATTTCTTTTGCTTTTGTACCACATTGACTGATTTAGCCCTACACTAAACCTAATTCCTTTAGAAATATTCAGCAGAATTGTTCAGCCAAATAAAGCAACATCTACCACTGAAAGTATTGTTTGGCTACAAGTATGGTCAGGCATGCCTTTGTTCCTTCCATAACCAATGATCTTTTCTAGGACCATGCAGACAGATTCAGTGAAGTTGTTACAGAACCAAGTGTTCACAATTGTTGGCATTCCTGGTATCTCTTTTTGTCATTCCTCCATTATTCCACCTGTTCCTGATCACTACTTCTCTTTTTATAGTCAAAATAAAATCAGATTATTTTGAATAATCTATTGTATTTCATTTCCCATGGACAACACTAAAGCTTTCTCTTTATATGGTTTTCCTTTAAGAAAGATTTATATGCCTATGGAGTTTGATTATTGTTACTTATCAGATAATATTCACCTCTAAGCAAATATTTACCAAATTTTTATTTCATGAACCTGTATATCTCAGTTATCATAATATTTTATAATCCTATTCATTTGTGTTCAGTTTCATGATGGCCTATTTTCTTATTCAGTGAATGATACTCCTAGGTGTGTATTCACTTTTATTCAACATTCTTCAGTTGAGAAACATCTTTTTTTATACGATTATGATCATTGACATAACGAAAAGATTTGAGCATTTTTGATGGTGGTAAAATTGTGGCCTCAAAACTAATTGTGAATGTCCAGTCTATTTTGATTTGGTGGAATAACTTGATGACTATGGTTATTTTTTCTTTGAACTAGTGTTATGGATCAGAGGAACCAGTGTTTTGATATTGTCATTTTGTTGTCATCTCTGCTGTTATTGATGTTGAACTTGTTGATTTGTTGTTGTTGTTGATCTTGATCTAGTGGTTCTTGTTGTTCTTGTAAGTAAAATCTAAATTGATTTGACTATTTTAGAAGTTTCTTTTATTTAAATATTATACAATATATCTAATCTTCATTAATTGGTATATTTGATCTATTGAGTACATTGTCGAATCATTTTAGAAATTTCAATTGATTCATGACATAATAAATATTTTACGTTATGTGGACAACTTGTTTTTTTTTTACTTTTGCTTTAATATGAATGAATATTGGTCTCATTGATACAGTTGATTAAAGGCATTTTGGTAGGATACATTGTTTATCCACAGTGACTGTTCATGTTTTATATATAATTGTGGGTATGTGTGTGCATGCTTGTAGATATCATGGTAATTAGTCCTCTATTGGAGGTAAGATTCATGAAGGTCTTTTCCCATTCTGTAGGGTTTAGCTTTCCTCAATTTTTGTTATTATTAGCATTGTAAACCTTTTTTAAACTCAGACTCTTAGTGTCTGAGTCTTTTGTATTCAGAAAAATATCTCTTTGCCAGATGCATTTGCTAGTATTTCTCACCTTCTGTTTTATTATGTTTAGTAATTTTGTGTTTGAGTTTAGGTCTTTTTTGACTTACAATTTAATTTTATGCATCGTGACAATATAGGTTAAATGTATTACTTCTACATGCATAGGTATAGTTAGAGAAAAACAATTTGCTAATAGTATTGTTAATATTTCAAGTATTTCTCAAATATCTGTTATTCTAATTCATGTTAGTTTTTTACATTTATTAAAATGACAAAATTTCTACTTTTTAGCCAAATATGTGTGATTTATTACTATGATTTTTTAAGTAAAACTTAATATTGGATATTATGATAACTCTAGCAAGTGTTTTGTGGTTCAACTTTTTTTAGCCATTCTGAGTTTATTAGTTTTCTATGTGATATATTTAAATTAAGAGATAGATTGTTTAGTATAAACCTGCAGAAAATCTATTATATGAAGGGATTTAAAAAAGTTTTCTTAAAAAAAAAAAAAAAGCCAGGATCAAAAGTAAGTGTTTTAGTTAGAAGAGATGACAGAGGTTCTGGTTAGTCAACAAAATGATGGACTGGGTATTAGGACTATCTTGTACCTCACTGGTATGATTAGGAATAAGCATGCTCTAACTGTATTTTGAGAGAAAAGTTTTATTTTAACAGGAAGAGTGATATGTAGGAGGAGCTAAGTGGGAAGGAGTATTGAGAGGAAGAGATGGAGTAAGGAGAGAAGATGAAGGAGAGGAGAAGCTAGGTGATGAGAGAGAGAAAGAGAGAGGGGGCATGGAGGCAGATGTTCACAGGTCTCCACCGGTTAAAGATAGTTTTTATATCTAGGTTGGGTATTGGGTTACGCTACTGATTGAGCATTACCAAACTTATAAATCCTTTGATTAACGTTTTTAAAAAATTGTATAAAAGCAACAGGAAAGGGGGGGCTTGGGACAGGGGTTTTCTAGAGAGGGGAAATGGGGAAAGTGGATGGCATCTTAAATGTAAATAAAATAAAATAAGAAAAAAAAGTTTTCTTATAATAAATTCTTCCTCATAAAGTTTGTCATCTCTATTTAGGAGAGTTTCTGATACATTTAAGTTAAAGATTTGTCTAATTACAAAGATGGAAAATTAAATGTTTAGACTTAATAGCACTAAAAACTTTCTGGATAGTAAGAGAACCAATCCTTCAGGGAAAGAAGAAGGATAAAATATTGAAAAAAATTTTTCACAGTTACACACTTGCAAGGCAAGGTTTAATGCTTTAAATATGTAAAGAGCTGAAATAGCTGAACTGTAAAAAATAAGTTAGCTTATTAAAAATGATTAGAACATTGAAGAGAGGTTTCCAAGAAAGCAAGCACAATTTTCTCAGACAATTGAAAAAAATTCAACATTCAATTTTTATAATACTCTGGAAAAAAGATCAAATCAAAACTACCTGAATAGTTCATCTTATAACCAACTCAATATCAATACCAATAAAATGAGTTGATAGCTCATGCTGATGAAAATGTCCATAAATTGAAATAATTCTTCATTGTAGCTATGAATGAAAAATTTTACAGAATCTATCAAAAATAAGAATGTCATCAATAACAAAACATGTGTCTATATGTATTTTAAGATCTAGCTAACTCAAACTCAATTATACAGATAATGTTCTGTATTTATCCACAGAAACAATGTCTCAATTACATTCATTATTTTCTCAGTCCTAAAAGGCAGACATTGGATTTAATCTTAATGTTCCTCAACAGATTAATGGACACTTATTATGTTAGGTATTTACACAGTTCACTTTCATCATATGTTAACAAGCAATTATATTTCTATGCACATGTATGGAACTAAAAAATAATCCTATATAAAGTAATTCAATGTTTTCAAGATTAAGAGTATGGGTCGGAAGAGATGGCTCAGTGGTCAAGAGCAGTTATGAGCACTGACTGCTTCTCTAGAGGTCCTGACTTCAATTACCAGCAACCACATTGTGACTCACAACCATCTGCAATGAGATCTGATGCCCTCTACTTGTGTGTCTAAAGAGAGCAACAGTGTACTCACATACATTAAATAAATAAATAAGTAAATAAATCTCTTTAAAAAAACAAAAAAAGATTAAAAGTATGCATATATATATGTACGTGTGCATTATATATGTATGTGTGTATGTGTATGATATATATATATATATATATATATATATATATATGCACAAATATATATTCTCTTGCATGTGGATATGTGTTTTAGGCTTTCATTTAAATGGTACAGTTGATATACACACAGGATTTAGGTGTAGAATACAGATATTCATTGAAGTTAAAAATTTCTGAAATGAGTGATGAAGATTTCAGTGCTTCTGCTAAAGGGTCCCATTGTCACAACAATAAGAATTGAGAATTAAAATATATTCAGAAAACTATTGATACTATAGCAAGGCTCTTCTCTAATTATAAACATGAATTACAATCATCCATTTATTGTTATCTAAATTCTGCCACACAGCTTAAATATGGCGCTCATGTATCCTAAGAATGTTTCTTCTCCTATTTTCACAGATGTTTTCTCATGCCTGTCTTTATTGCAGAATCCTTTCTGTTTCCCACATATACCATCTACTTTTTTCTGTTTTCTTCATATGACATGTACTCTTTGAATGACATGTAAAGAATCCATATAGTACTTAAAATATGACACAGAGACAGGTTGTATTGCATAACACACCTCAATATTTGGTGAGAATGCCAATTTTTACAAAAAGCTTAGAAAATAATATTACAAACTAGTTATATCACACTTGGGAATATAACAAATGAATGCTAAATCCTACACCAAGAGTATTGCTAAAATGTGTTTCTAGCATGTATTTTGACAAACAAAATTATATTTTATCAACAAAAAAATGAAAAGTAATATTTAAATTTACATCATTGAGAATTATTTAGTTCTTAACAAACATGACATTATGAACCTTGGTATAAAATAAGTGGAAATAGAAAAAATATCCTCAATGAGGTATCACAGATCTATAAAAATAATCAAAATATATATCCACTTTTAAGTAAATGCCAACTGTGAATTCCATGATTACCTTGCTACTATCCCAAAATCCAGAGTGGTTAAGTGATCCTACACACTCAAATGAGTGTGGAAGGAGTCATGAATCGCCATGCCTGTGGTAACTTAAACAGATTTGCTTATTAAACCATGGGTGATGGGGACTTTTAAGAAGAAGGAACAGATACTGATCTATCTCAAGATATTTATCTGAAATTATTTGGTGATGTGTTAAACATTTTTGTCATCAATGTTATTTAAATTGGTTTTATAACATCAGAGATGATCAATAAAATAAGAAATTCAGCCAATAATTGGGAAGAAGAGATACAAAGATGTAGGTTTTTTTTTTCCCACTAGAGTGGTTCCAGGTATGATAATAAAACTGAGGAGGAAGAACAAGAAGTGGCCACTGGGTATTAGACTTTGAAGGAGTAGTAAGTAGCCAACAGTATTTAAATAAATCAACTGCCCATTAATATGCCTAATGTATCAAAATCATACTTGGTGTTTTGGTCAACTCTTTTCACAGTAGAGCATGAACATAACAGGATATTATCCTTAAATTTGTGAATACTGGAAAATTTTGAAGAAATGACTGAATTGAGTGCAGATCAAAGTTCCAGATATGTATATGTGTGATTCCACCTAAAGATTCTTGTATAGGGGTACAAGATTAGGCCAGCTATCTCCTGCAATAGTGCTGAGGCTTTCAATGGAGCACTTGAGAAACAATAGTTCTAAAAATGATGATCTACAATCTGTCCAGACTACAAGAGGAGCTAGACTGAAAAAAAATTAAGAATTGTTGTACTGTAAAAATATTCTAGCTTGAGACACATGGCACAAGACTGACCCAACACTTGATACTGTTTATGTGGTTGAAACCTGGAGATGGTTCAGTCCTGAATTTAATGTTATAAGCACACATAACAAAAAAAGTAATACAAAATAAAAGTCAGTAAAATGATTCATAAATATATTCTGCTATACTTTTAGCCAAGACACAAGCAAAATTTTTATCTTAATGGGTACACCAATCAACTAATGAAAATAGAAGCTTATCAATTTCTGTGGTAGTAGTAAACAGCCAGAAGGATCAAGTAAATCAAAAAATAACCCAAACATGATTAATCTTGCAAGGATTAAAATGACCCAGATAGACTGAAAAGATAATTAACTAACCTTAAGGTGAATAAACTAGTGTATCTACATGTGTGCTATGGTGGTATACCTTGATTTTTTATGTAATTAATAATATTGGGATTAGAGCTGACTGCTACATTCTGCATTGCTTTAGTTCCTTGTCTCCATACTGGCATTCCTAATCCTGATTTAATCTAATGGTAAGTCTTATTAAAATATAATATGCCATATTGGCTGATATTCCTGTGAAGTTAGCAGTTTTCAAAAATGACAAGAAAAGCAAAAAAGGGGGAGGTTGTTATGGCTAATGAGAGAGAGAAAACTATGACTGGGATATCATGTATGAGATAATAATAGGTAGGTAGGTGAATTTATGGTCACATATATGATACATTGATAGACATATAGATAGATAAAGATGACGACTAATAAATAGACAATATAATAATGTAATCTTTACCTACAAATAGGAATCTAAAAGCATGGTGTTAGAGTAAAAGATGTTATAGTTTCTAGGTGGAGACAGATGGGCAATGAATCATGTGAAATTTAGATATCACACAGAGAAATTTAGATATCAGAATATGTTGATGAAGTGGTAGATACACTTCTTTAAATGAAAAATATATAATCCAGTATTGAGGATCACAAATCTTTAACTAAACACATTACTAGATATAGATATAGATATAGATATAGATATAGATATAGATATAGATATAGATATAGATATATGGAGATTAGGAAAGCTAAAACAAAACCTCAAAATTTTCTCATACAGTGTGCATTACTTCTATACTGATTGTATAATATTTTAATTTGTATATATAAAATTGAGGTAAACTGAAGACTTATATGGATAAGAATAGAAAAGTTATTTATTTTGCAGGTAATATGAATCCATAATTAAAACTGCATAAATGACACTAGAAAACCTTAAATATGTTTAAAAAATTTTACAACTGTTGGCTGTTGAATTTTATTTCTGTCTGTCATATGATAAGTTAGCAAAGATTTGCCTGCAGGCCAGGTAAGAACTAGTTCTCACTATGTAGATCACTGAACTCTCAATTTTTTAAAAATTAATCCTGATATGTCATGATTTTCTTTCAAGATAGAATGTATTTTTCTAAATTGAAAACAAAATATGTATTTTCTTTAAATCGGCTTCTGGTTCATTATTTAACCACAGAAACATACAGTAAATATAAAAACATTGACCCTTGAGAACTTTTTCTTCCTATAAACCTGAGCATGATGCAATTTGTGGTATGGACACCCTTTGATATTTGTATATAGATAACTGTAAAACATTATCTGTGGTGGTGTTACAATATACTGTTATATATTTTTGTATTTTTACAAGGGTGGGTTTCCCCCAAATATTGGATGGATTTAAGAAGTCTACTCGGGATGCAAAAAAATCTAGGGTTAAGAAAACAAGGATTTTTAAAAATTCTTTGCTTTGATTGGTGTTGTTTTCCCAAAAGGGGACTATTGATAAAAAATGCTATACTCCCTAGAAGAGGAGATAAAATGTTAAACCTTGAAAATGAGAGAGAGAGAAAGAAGGAACATACTTGCCTGCTCTCTGGTGTGTTAACAAAAGAACAAAAGTTATTACAGAGCCCTCCTGGGAGCAAGGGATGATGAGGGGACACTCTGTTCTTTCTCTCTGGCTCTCTCTGGAGAGATTCTCAGTCTTGCTTTCTTTGTTCACTGTCTGTTCTTGGTGCACCAGTCTGTCCATGTGTGTCAATTGTCTGTCTTTGTCTCATTGTTTAAATGATTGCTGTTCAATGTTTGATGTTAAAAAAAAAATGGTTAAAACTGCTTGCTACATACACCTAAATTTAGTTTAGAACTTGCTTAGAAAAAAACAGTTTCAATTTACAGAGGCTTATCTGCCCTGCTTTGTGGCTGAGAATAATACACTTGTTTTATAACCCTAATTTCTTGCATCCTGAGTAGACTTCTTAAACCCATCCAAAAAGAACCTTGGCAAAAGTTAATTGTTTTTATAAGCAGCTTTTGGAATGGGGCCAAAAGTTTTTTTGGCTTCTACAGTAAAATAATTGATAGAGGTTTTTCCCAGTTACAAGTAAAATGTGTCTTTTTTCTTAAAATTACAACTGAAAAGGGTGAGAAAATTTTGTTTAGATAAAATCTATAATGAATAAACTTATTTAATTTTGGTTCTTGACTGGTTTTAAAAATACCAATATACACTATATAGGTTTTGGTTACCTAAAATTAGCCTATAAGTTATTGGGTATGATTACAAATTTATGATTTTGGTAATAAAATACTAGATTAAAACTGGTAAGTTAGAGTTAGGGTCATTCAAAAACCAGATATATAAAAGAGATCTCAGTGAGAGTTTTATTTGAGATCAAACAAGGCCCTGATGAACACCTTTTTTTGTTACACAATTGAATTATTAGTTGATCTCTCTAAAAGAGTTTTAATACAAGCCTTTGCTCTCATATAACGAGCTTTAAATTTTTAGAGAGTGCTTGATGCTACCAAATAAAAATTACAAAGACATCATCTTTTCAATATTTGAGACACCAGATACATTCCTAAATAAATTGTGACACAAAAATTCAAACCAAAAAGATTGTTTTCTTATTTTAAAATATTTTCAAAAGTTTCTAGGAGATTGACTAAGATTTTATTTTAAGCTCTCCACAAAAAAATTTAAGCCTCCATTTAATGTTCTCAAGAGAGATACTGCCAGGCAGTGGTGGTGCACACCTTTAATCCCACCACTTGGGAGGCAGAGGCAGGTGGATTTCTGAGTATAAGGCCAGCCTGGTCTACAGAGTGAGTTTCAGGACAGCCAGTGCTGCACAGAGAAACCCTGTCTCAAAAAACAAAACAAAACAAAACAAAACAAAAACAAAAACAAAAAACAACAACAACAAAAAAGTGAGATACAAATCCTAATTTCCCTCAACATTTACTTGACAAAACAGTAATTTTAAAAAAGAAGAAAAGGCTATTATTAATAGATATATAAATTGATTAGTTGTTCACTGTTTTACCAGTCCTTTTATAAAAAAAGATTATTAATATAAATTTATATTTCTTTATTTCCAAAAGAAGTTTCAACATCCTGCTTTAAAGTTGTTGCTGTGTTAATACAAAATTATAGTTCAAGATTACAAAGGTATTTTATAAAAGAACTTAATAAAATATTTTTTATTCTAAAAAATAATAAAATTAGTTATTAAAAATACTGATACTTGATCTATTACAGGACCAATTTGTTACAGTTTTTTTCTATACATGCTTTTGTATTTTTTATAAGTTTATATATATCACCCATAAAAGATGTGTTTACTGTATTAATAGACTGCTCATTTAATGAGAAATACATAATTAGATTACATGTTTATTCTCTTGAGTTCCCTCTTGCTTCAACACAGATAATTGAACTATGTGCTGTAACTACTATATAAAGTGCAAAAGAAATGAAGCTTTCAATTTGTGTACTCATAGCCAATATATAGCTCATGGTTTATAGTTGCTTAAAATTGTTACTTTTCTATATATTGCTAATTTTCAAATTTTACAAATACAATTCATTTTAAGAAACATGTATTTTTTTCTTAATTTTTATAAGACATTAACAGTTCATACTAGATTGCCTGGACCCCAGGAAAATGTCATAACAAATTTGTATATAAAATAGATTGCAGACCCTACAAAAAGTATTGGTCATACAATTTTATTCTTTACATTGGGTTGCTGTATCGTAAAAGTCTGTTTACCTGGATTGCTGTGCCGCTGTAGCTGGTCTGCCTTTTGTGATCCTTTGAGGCTAGAAACTTAATTTTTTGACTCTTAGTATCTCATCTTCAAAATAGCCAAAGATTAAGTAAACAGCTCTTGTTTTATCTCAATAAGAACTGCTGGCATCTGTTTTATCTCAACAAGAACTGCTGACATCTAACTTATGCTTATTTGTTTGAGGCCACTTAAAAATTATTATAGTGTTTATTTATTACCAAATGTAAAATGTTTATTATTAAAGCTATATAAAGAAAATTTAAAAAAAAACAAATAAAATTATTTTATTTGAGAAAAAAAAAGTTCTATTTTATATGCTATCCTATGTGGAAAAAGACAGATTTCTGTTTTATCTCTCTATTATATTTGCCTCTTATTTTTTTGTTTTCAGTATTTATATATTTTTTTAAAAAATAAATGATCACATGTTATAAAGCTTATTATGAATTCACACCAAAACTAAATCATAAACTGAAATAAAGGTTTATAATAAGCCGGGCGGTGGTGGCGCACGCCTTTAATCCCAGCCCTTGGGAGGCAGAGGCAGGCAGATTTCTGAGTTCGAGGCCAGCTTGGTCTACAGAGTGAGTTCCAGGACAGCCAGAGCTACACAGAGAAACCCTGTCTCAAAAAACCAAAAAAAAAAAAGGTTTATAATAAAAACTGTTCATATATATTTATTAAAAATAATTATATGGCCAAACATCCATTACCTGCCTAGCTCCACAAATTCACTAAAGGTTTAAAACTATAACTAAGTTATCAGTAAAGATTTGTGTAGATTAGTATGCACAGACAGTGTTTTATTTTCTATCTTAACACCTATGGGAATTTTGTGTTCCCCTTTTTTATTGATTTTTGACAACTTGTATTAAAACCTCCTAGAAGGCACTGTGAGTGAAAAAAAATGTCTATTTACTACCTAAGAACAATTAACTGATGTATTTTAGAGATTGACAAAATTTTTATTATAGTTGTCACTATCAGAAAATGGGCTAGTAACAGTCTTGTTATAAAGGAGCTTAATAATCATAGATAAATTTAAGTTTTTATCACATTATCATTATGATTTTAAAGGTCTTCTATTATATAAAATCACCATGTGATAGTACATTTTAATAGATCTATGTTTAATAATAATATCTTGAGACAACAATTTGATATTTATAGCATGTATAAGTCCAATTAAAAATTTGTTTTTAGTTTCCTCAATTTTTTCATAATGGTGGTAATACTTGAGGACTTATATCCAATCAATTGTAGTAAGTGGATATTACCCATTTTTGATTTTAGAAAATTAAAATATGTATATGTGATTTGACAACTTTTCAGGCATTTTAGTTGCAATTACTTTAACAAGAGAAACAATTAAAAATGTAGTTAGTTGATGCCTAAATTTTCCTTTTATACTTGGTGTTCCATATCAGATTAAAATAGATAAAACTGACTGTTACAATCAGAAATTTGTGATACTTTGTTAACAATTTAATATTACCCATATTATGGAAATTCCTTATAATCTTAAAGGAGTAGGTATAATAAAACAGATATTGTAAAACTTTAAAATAATATCTTCATAACTCTCTGATTATGAGAACAGCTACTGGTGCTTCTGCTTGATTTTTACTAAGAATTCTAAAAAATTGGCTTTTAAAACAAAAGAGGGGGAGTTACATCCTCATAAGGAGCCTCCAAGAAATACTCTCCATCATGCCTTGTTCATTTTTAATGTTCTAAATCTGGGTGCTCATGACACACCTGCTGCTGATTGCCTTCAGAATTTTGAGACCAATAAAAACTATGCCACAGTTATGTGAAAGGACCCTCTTACCATTAAATACAATGGCCCTGACCCAGTTCTCTTATAGGGCTGAGGATTGATATGTTTGTTTGACACCAAAGAAGGTACAGCTTAATTTCTGCCACAAAGATTAATGAAATAAATAGATACACCCACAATGCCAGGCCCAATTATAAATAAGATGAATAAAAATAGATATCCAGTGAAGAGAAATCTCTCTGAGAATTCCCGTCTTTTACCTTTCTAGGAAAAAATGAGTCACACATGGTGTTTATTGTTGGAGGTTCTTCTAATCCTCTTGATTTACACTAATCAAACCTTTGATGGGTCATTAACAAGAATATCAAACAGCTAGAGATTGACAACTTTAATTTGAAAAAATCCCTTGTTTTGTTGTCTGAAGTGATCCTACAAAAATGCAAGGACTTTACTGGACTTTATTTACTCTTTTACAAAAGAAAAGACTGTGTACAGCTCTATAGTGTGTACAGCCCTTAAAGGAGAATGTTGTTTCACATAGACATAGGATGGTTAAAGAGAACATAAAGAAGAAAGATGAGAGCTAGTACAAGAGTTGGTTTTAAAACCCTCCATAGTTGTTACCCATTTTGAGACCATTAATTGGGTTATTTTTGCTTATTTCTTTTGATTACTGGTTCTTAAATAGGCTGAATAACTTTGTGAAACAAAAGATAGGTAATTTGGCAGCAAAACCTATTGAGGTACATTATCATAAATTAGCTATGAATGACCACAAGACTCAAGACAAGGTTGTTACTCCATCCATGTTGTTCCCAAAACCCATCTCCACTCAACCTAAAAGAAGGAACTCCCACCGCTAAACCAAACATAAAGGCCAGCCAGAACTCTATTCTGACTGGCAATCTAAATTTTGCTTAGGATGTGAGGCTAAGCACTGCAAGGGAATGTAAATAAAAATAAAAACATTTTTCTGGGTTCCTTGAGGGACAAGCCTGACTGGTCAAAAGTATCCCCTCTCCAGAAAAAAATACATCAGGATAGATATATCCCTTATGCCTCATTGGAAAATGTCAAATGGACAGAAGGGGATCATTACAAGACCCTTTAATTACTAGAGGTTAAGCCTCTATCTCCACTTTTGCAAGAACAGAATTATCATGGTCTTTCTATACTGACAGAAGAGAGATGTCAGGAGCAGCCTTGCTTATACACTGAAGGCCTAAATTGGCCATGGGCCTTCGTTGGACATACATGCCTTCTAACATAAAGTCTTGGACTCTTTGGGAAAGCACTGACCCTAGAACAGATAGCTGTGTATCTTGTAGGCAGGCAGCCTTGGTGGAAAACTACCAGCCTTAATGGGAACAGGTAGTCATAGATCTTGTGGATATGTAGCCTTGGTGGAGAGTGCCAGCTTAGATAAGATCAATCACAGACAGAATCATAGACAAAGTCACAAGTGGTCTGTTTCCTGCTTCTTCACTCAGCGAAACCCCTGTTCTGGAAGATATCTGTACTCCCTGTGAGAACATATACAATCCTTCTGTCATTCCCTTCTGCACGTTCTGCCCCTTTGTGTATATAACACCTGTGTGAAAAAATTAACATCAGTGGTCTAATCAGACTGTAGACAAGCCACTGTTCTTTGTGTCTCCTGTCCTCCAGTTCTCTCTTCCAGGATTTCTGATCCCAGTTCAATGTTCCATAAAACTGGGGCACTCTGTGACAAGCTTTCTTTGTCTATGAATTCACAAGACGGTTATTGCAAATAAAAATACTTAAACATAGAAATATTTCAAACATTTGGATACACATCAATTAAAATATCATTTGCATCGTACTAGGTAGCCTTTCTAGTGACACAAGAAAAGTAGCATACCTTACTATTATATTTGCTTTTGAATTGGTATTGAATTTGTTTTGCTCTGTTTGTTTTTGTTTGTCTGTTTTTGGACTTTGTGCACTTCATTCATTGTTTTGTCTGAGGAAGGACTATAGAAGTATACATAGAATTAGATGAATACAACAAAATTCTATGTACTAAGCTATACTGGCCATGACCTCCTGACACGTCATAGATTTAGATAACTAAGACAAGAATGTAAGTAATAAAGAAAGAAATGTTTCTAGATTTTTTATTGCTATTAGTGTAAATCTTTGACATGTATTTGTGATACATGGGATTACTGTGCAATTACTTGTCTTCTAACAGTGATTTTCAAGGTTAATACAAATTTTCAAGAATTAGCTGCTAGGTCCACATAAGGAGAAAATGAAAAAAAAAAAACAGAAGCAGAAAAACAATAATAATAATAATAATAATAATAATAATAATAATAATAATAAAAATAATAATAATAATAATAATGAAAACAAGAACAAAACCATGTCTAAGATGGGTTCTAGGTTTGTTGAAACTGCTGGCAATCCTAAGGGGTCAGTTTGTTTTTAAGCTTCTTCCAGCATTTCCTGAATACAACCACAGGGTTGAAGTCAAACCATTGAATTGATGTGAGAATCTGCTTCTGTCTCAGTCAGCTGCTTATTGGGCCTCTTAGAGGGCAGCCATTTTAGGATGTTATCTGAAAGTACATCATTGCATCAGTATTAATGTCAGGCCTTGGAGTCTTCCCTTGAGATGGGTCCCAATGTGGACCTTTTATTGGACCTCTTTGAATGTGGGATGACAAACCCATCACTTCACTTTGATAACCTGTCTCTTCATTCCTTTTTTTTTTTTTTTTTTTGGAATGTACGAGTTAATTTTCCTCACTTACATTTCATTTAAGATCCCTACCTTTGATTCTTGAGATTCTCTCACTTCTCTGGTCTCTGGTAAATTCTAGAAAATGTCCCTACATTTTGAGGTTGTATAATTTCATTCATTGGCCCTGGAAGTTTCACTATTGCCTCTCCCCCAGTACTAATGTTCCCATTTTTCTCTTCTCAGCCATACCCCCCTCTTTCACCTCGTTCCCTTCCTTCATCTGTGCTTAGATTTCTTCACTCAAGAAAATGAAATTTAAGAATATTCATTTGGGCCTTTTGACATTTTTTATGTTTGTGGATTATATCCTGTTTATTTTGTACAGTTTTGGCTAAAGTTTACTAGAGAGTACATTCCATGCGTGTTATTTGTGATATATATATGTATCTCAGATCCCAAATATATATATATATATATATATATTTTCTTTAAAAACTCATTATCTCCTCATTCAAAATAGTTGCATAGTAGTTCATTTTGTAAAAGAAACCCGTTTTCTGCATTCCTTCATCTATTGGAGGATTTCTTGGTTGTTTCTAGCTTCTGGCTATGACAATTAAGACAATTATCATCAGAAGATTGTTATTGTGGCACGTTGGGGCACCTTTTGTATATCTGCCCTGGATTGGTATAGTTTGGTCTTCTTGTATACTTCTGTTTTTATGAGGAATCTCCAGACTGACTTTCAGAATGGTTGTACCAGTTTGCAATCCCACCAGCAATAAAGGAGTATTGCTCTTTGTCTACATTTTTGCCAGCACGTGCTGTTTTATAAGTATTTAAATCTTTGCCATTCTGAATGGTATAAAGTGTCATCTCAAGGTAATTTGGTATGCATTACCCTGTTCTCTAAGGTATTAAACATTTCTATAAGTTTTTAGACTTTCCAGATTCCTTTGTTGTGCATTCTGTTTAGTTCTATACCTCTATACTCTATTTGAGCTCTTTATATAATTTGGATATTAGACCTCTATCAGAAGTGACTTTAGTGCAGATATTTTTCCCAATCTTTAGGTTGAAGATGTGTCCTACTGACTACATCTTTTGCCTTGTGAAAGCTTTTTGTTTTTATGAGGTCCCATTTATAATTCTTGATTTTAGAGTTGGAGCCATTGGAATTCTTTTTAGGAAATCCCCACACACAGGTGCCCAAGATTTCAACACATCTTTCCACTTTCTTGTCTATTACATTAACTGTATTTTGTTTTATGTTGAGGTCCTTGATTCCATTTAGCCTTGAGTGTTCTGCATGTGTTGGGATCTGCAGTGAGAGTGTCAGTATTACACTCTCCATTACATTCGCCATTACAAGATGGCTCGGACATCCTGTCCTCCCACTAGTAAACAACTGACTGCGCAGGTGCAAAAGGCAAAAAATACGCCAAAGTCACTGCCCATCCCGGAGCATAATATGGGGTGATGAGTGAACAGCCAATCAGAAGTGAACACAGCACTCTACGGTACATATAGCAGTGCCTTTCCCGGGTTTTGGGTCTTTCCACTTCTGCTGATACAAGAATAAAGCCTCTTTGTAGTAACTACCCGAACACTGCCTCTCGTGTCTCTCTTCCACAGGCGAAGGGGACACAGGAGGCGCGTGGAACATGCATGTTGACATTGATGGGTCTATTTTCATTTTTCTACATACAAACTTCACAGTGATTGAAGGTGATTTTATTTTGCCATTTTATATTCATGGAATCTTTTCAAAGATTAAGTGTGCATAATTGTGTGAATTTCTTTCTGTATTTTTAATTCTAGGAATCAACATGTCTGTTCCTCTACCAAAATCATGCATGTTTTTACTATTTCTCTGTAATATAAAGTGAGATGTGTGATGATGATTTCACCAGAAGTTCTTTTCTTTTTTAGAATTATTCTTTCTATCCTGAGTATTTCTTTCATATGAAATTGAGAATTGCAATGCCTTTAAAAGTTTTGTGAGAAATTTGTTGAGAATCACACTAAATCTGTAGATGGCTTTTTGTAGCCTGGCCATTTTTAATATTGTTATACTAATATCCTAATCATACCAATACATGAGCATGAAGATTTCTCAATTTCTGAGATCTACAATTTTTTTCTTGAGAGATTTATAGTTCTTGTCATACAAAGGTTTCACTATGTTTTATATTATTTGTGATTATTGTAAAGACATTCCCACATTTGTGTAATGAAGGATATTGATTTGTTTATGTTTACATTTATCCACCTTGCTGAATTTGTTTATCAGCTGCAGAAGTTCTCTGATAGAAGTTTTTGGGTCACTTATATACACATCATATCTGCAAATAGTAACACATTGTCTTCTTTGTTAATTGGTTTCTCCTTGATCCTCTTTTGATGTCATATTGCTTTGGCTAGAATTGCCAGTGCTAAATTTAAAATATATAGGAGAGTTAACATATTTGTCTTGTCCCTAATATTAGAAGAATTGATTCAAGGTGATTCTGTTTCTTTTTCTTTGCTTTTGTTTGGATGATTTAGGACTGGAGTTTGACTATTTCCTACCTTATACTCCTATTAGGTATGTATATTCTTTTTCTTCTAGGGATATAACTTGTTAGTGTAGGATCTCTTCTTCATGTTGGCAGGTAGTGCTCTTAATTTTCCTCTTATCACTGCTTTTACTGTTTTCCATAAATCTGGGTATATTGTATCATTTTTGTTGAATTACAAAAAGTCTTTTATTTCTGTCTTTATTTCTTTTCTTACCAAGTTATCATTGACTAGAGAATTATTTAGTTTTCAGGGGTATATGAGTTTTTTTGTTGTTTTGCTTGTTATTGAATTCTAACATTAGACTATGGTGAAGTGATAGGATGAATGTGATTGCTTTATATTTTGTTGTGTAGGTTAAGGTTTCTTTTGTGACCAATTATATGATTAATTTTGGAGAAGGAAGCACTACTAACAATGCAGTGCTGAGAAGAAAAAATATTATTTTATTTTAGGATGAATGATCTGTGGATATTTGTTAACTTCATTGCTTCATAAATTCAATTAATTTTACTGTGTCTATGGTTATTTTCAATTTCAATGATCTGGCTGGATATTTTTGCTCTCTTCTATTCCTGTTATTATGTAGACTTGGTTATTATGTAGGCTGGCAATCCTAGATGCTTGTGCTTTGGAGATTTCTATTTTGAAATTGTTTTTTGACCATTGTGTCAATATTTTCTAAGACATATTCTATGCATGAAACTCTCTTTTTTATCTCTTCTAGTCTGTTAGTAATTTTTGACTCTGTAGTTTTTGACATCTTTACTATGTTTTCCAGTTCCAGGGTTGCCATCATTTTTTTCTTATGGTTTTTACTTTTACTTTTAGGTCTTGGAAATGTTTGTTCAATTCTTTATTCTCTTTGATTGTATTTGATGGTATTGCTTTAAGGGATTTATTTGTTTTCTACTTAAGCATGTCTACAAGTTTATCTGTATTTCTTTTAGTGAGTTATTTATATCATCTTTTAAGAACTCTATTTATGCAATAGAATTTGTAGTTCCAGTTACTAGGTTTTAGTTCTCTTAGTGTATCCAGAGTTTTTTGTGTTGGGATAACTATGTTTTGATATTGCCAGATTATACTGGCTTCTGCTGTTTATGGTCTTGCTCTTGCCTCTCACAATCTGGTTATATATTGTAACTGGACTGGATGACTTTGTCTGGAGCCTGACTTCTATGTCTTTCTGCTTTGTTGCAGGTCTCTTGGGAGACCTGTGGTCCTGACTGTAGAAAACCTCCTTAGAGCCCTCCACACTGTCAGGTTTTCAGTGGAGTAAACTGCCTGATCATCATGCCCAGGTAGAACACATAGGCAAAGTCTATTTTTCTCCTGCATTTTTCAGCTCCTTCAGCTACTTAGGAGTGTTCTGTACCTCTATGATTGACCTCCTTGTAAATGCTTCAGACTTTGGCTTTTCAGTGGAGAAAATATGCTGATTGTTTGACCAGGTGGAAGAAAAATGCTGAAAAGTAGGTGGAATTTATATATCAGGTATGGGAGGAGATAGTGTGGAGGTGGATATAGGCTTTGCATCTACTAGAATCTTTGGGGTTTGCCAGCTTTTGGCATTATTTCAGAGAATTTCTTAACTGTGGCTCTGGCTGTGGCAATAGCAGACTTTCACTGGGCCTTAGACTGTGTGGCCTTGAGAGGAGCAGACATGCTGGTTGTCTGCCCATTGATTAGGCACAGGCAGGCATAGATGAAACAAATGTCCATCACTTATTGAGTTATGTTACTGTTAATTGAGTCACGTATATACAGATAACCAGATCTAGTGTTTATGGTATAAAAAATTAATACTACCGGGGTTGGTGAAATTGCTCAGTGGTTAAGAGCACTGACTGCTCTTCCAGAGGTCCTGAGTTCAATTCCCATCAACCGCATTGTGGCTCACAACCATCTGTAATAGGATCCGATGCCCTCTTCTGGTGTGTCTGAAGACAGAGACAGTGTACTCACATACGTAAAATAAATAAATAAATCTTTAAAAAAATGAATACAACCACTCTGCCTCCAAAGAGGATAATCATGGTCCCTCGCTATCATCTACTTTGGTATGAAATCTCAAAGAGCAGCAAAATGCAGTAAACAGGAATTATATCAGGAGTGATTTGCTCTTCACTACCTGATGATAAATAGCATGAGCTTATTTTTGGATGTCCTTGTATACTGTTGAATTAATAAATTAGTATTCTCTACAGAAGCAAGAACTAACTAAACAGGGCCTACTGACATTTTCAATAGGTCAAAGCAGTAACCAACAGATTAGGAACAGATTTTTTCCAATCCTACATCTGATAGATGGCTAACATCCAAGGTATACCTTGTCAGGCATCACCAGAGGTGTAAGGCCTTGGTTACTGAAATTTTGGATTCTCTAGTTTTGGGGAATTTTCTAGCTGGGAGGTGGGAATGGGAGGATGGTGGGAGCACACCCTCATAGAAAATGTAGAGATGGAATGGGATAAGGAACTTTGGGGGGAATTGGAAAGAAAGATAACATTGAAAGGGAAATAAATAAAATATCCAATTGAAAGAGAAACAGGTAATAGGACAGGCAATTGTAGCCAAACTGTCAAGGCTTTTTGTCAACAGTTTATTATGGGGATTTGTATAATCCTTAATGATAAAGTATTGTGGAAAAGCCCATGGAATTTTAAAAAGATTGATGAGACATATTGTTGCTGAGACAAAGAGTGATGCTGAACTGTGAGCTTGCTGAGTACCCTGACATGGGTGACTGGTGAGCTGTATTAGACATATGTTTCTGACTAACCTTTGTGTGACTATATCCCAGAAGGGACAAGCTGCTTTGCCTCAAGTTTTAAACCTTGTGGGATAGAAAATCAAAAAGAGAAATTATGTGCCTTGTATTCTTCTTAAAGGTGACAAGCTGTTAGGACTCAATCATGTACTAGTCTAGAAATCAATCCAATATGTTAAGTAACAGTCTACTTTTGGAAGACTGGATGTGGACTTTGTCAGAGACATATATGGAACTTAGCTGTAACTATGATGTTACAATAGCAAGGTTGGTTTTTAATGCCTTGCTTTTCCTTTGATTATTTGTGTTTATTGTATTGCTTGTTCCTTGACTATTTGCATCTATTGTGTTGCTAGGCTCTCAACCTAGAAATGACCTTAATATATGCATGTAATCAAAATGGTATACAAGCATAAAAAAAGAGGAGGTATAGTATAGGGGATTCTAGGGAAGGAAAATGGGGAAAGGGGCTCTCATATGTACTGTAAATAAAAATATATCCAATTAAAAAAGAAATCTATAAAAAAGAGAAAGATTTTATTACCTTTTAAACCTGTTGAGTATTCATGCTAAATAAATAAATATTATTTTGTTATTTATTATTATAAATAATAAATAAATATTATCTTCATTAACCTTTTATATATTTGTAAATAAAAAATGAGTTAAGTCTATAATAAAAGTAGACTATCTTTCATCTTAAACAGAGCCCTAAGAAGGAAATAAATTTGACTTTTGCAGCAAGAAAACTGAGTAGTGTTGCAAAAACATGGAAGTGAGAGATACACCTGATTACCTGGATAGTTACCAAAATTTTCTTTAACATTGTAGCCCCAGTGTATAGCCTTAAAGCCCATAGTAGCAGACAGATATATTGTGAAGCAGAATATATGATCAACTTGTTTACCTTTTATTGACAGGTTTTTTTGGTTGACTTACCTGCATTTATTTGTCCTTTCAGGATAGCATTATATCTACAAAAAAGTTAAGTCATTTTTTTTTCTGTCCAGTATTTAGCTTCTCATAATTAAACAACTGCAAATGGGGACTTTTATATGAACATTATATTCTTCTGTATCAAATGTTTGCTACCAGGACTTGATATGTCTTAATGATGCAAAGGACTGAAATTAATAGAATATAACATTAAATGCCATATTCTGTAAGTGTGTGAAGTTTGCAAGACATCTATTCATAGAATATCCAAACAAGCAAGTATTACCTTTTTCCAACTATCAGTTACCTGTGAATTCCAGGATTCAGTGGTATTCCAAAGCAGAGTCCACCATGAACATGACTTTCATTTCTATCTAGTAAATAAAAAATTAACTGAATATGCCTTAGTTTACTATCTTAAACTGTATTACCATCCATTAAAAGGATGTTGTTTAAGCCTTTTATTTTTAAAAATATTGAATAATTACAGTGACTATTTACAAGTAAAAAAAATAAATTTTAAACTTTTAATCAAGTCACAAAGATTTATTACAATAACAATTTAATTTTCATAAGAATGCAAAATTCTGTTTCAGCATAAAAAAATATAACCTCAAATGTATATCAAAATATAAAGATTTATTAAAATATATTATGGCTATAAAATGATTTTGTTTAAGAGTACATTAAACCACCATTTGTTGTCTAACTTTTTGCCAATTTTTATTTGCTTGGTTACCTATTGTCTTATTGCTATAGCAATACAAGTACAATAGAGAATAGACACTGAGGGACAATTTGCATTTTTGACTTCTCCCTGATTCCTTCACGTATATCTCCATTTAATTTTACATTGGCTGTTGGTTTGTTGTATATATTTTTTTAAATTTTAGATATGAGGCATGGATTTCAGACTTCTCCAGCACTTTTAACATGAAGGGATGCTGGTTTTATTTTAAATGATTTTCACCATCTAATGAGAATAAGTTATTATTTCTTTAAGGGGTTTAATATATATTGACAGAACCTGGCACTCCTGTGATAAAGCATAATTTATCATGGAAAATGATGATTGTGATGTTATTAGATAAGTATGCAGGAACTCTATTTAGTATTTTTCTATTGATATATGTATAAGCCCAATTGGTCTGAAGTTCTGTTTTTGCATTGGGTTCTCTGTATGTATTTTGAGAAGTGTTAGTATGAGCTCACATTTGACTGTTAGAATTTTGCATGAAAGCCACCTGGGCATCAGCATTTATTGGTTAGGAAGTTTTTAATAAATTCTCCAATTTCTTTTGTGCATATGATAATGATTATATAGTTTACTTGTTCTTGATTTAAGTTTAGTATTTGGTATCTGTCTAGAAAATCATTCTTTTATTAAGATTTTCCCGATTAGATGAGAATATGCTTCTCTAGTTAGATGTTATGGTTTTCTTTAAAGTTTCCTCAATCTCTCTTGTTATATGCCGCTTTTAATTTCTAAATTTTTTTTTTTGGAGTCTGTCTATGTGCCATTTAGTTTTGATAGAGGTGCATTTATCTTGATGATTTTCTCAAATAATTATTTTTTGTTATTGTTGATTCGTTTTATCATTATCTTTTTTTATTATTTGCTTGTTTTCCTTCCTGAGTTTGACTATGACCTGCCTTCTACTTCTCCTGGATGTGTTTGCCTTTTGTTCTAAGACATTGGGTGTGTTCTCAAGTTGCTGGTGTAGGATATCTCCAATTTCTTAATAATGGTATTATTCTCATTGGATCCAGTAAGTTTGGTTATGCTGTGTCTTCATTTTTATTGAACTACAGGGAGTCTCTAATTTCTTTTTTTCTTTCTTAACCAAGTTATCATTGATTAGTGATGGGTTCAGTTTCTAAGGATAAGGTGGGTTTCTTGGTTTTGCTGTTATTGAAGTCTAGTCATTTTCTGTGATGATCAGATAGAAGTTATAGAATTATTTAATCTTCTTGTATCCATTGAGGCTTACTTTGTGACACATTAAATGTTCTGTATTGAAGAAGGTATCATGTGGTGCTAAGAAGTTATATTGTTTTGTTTTAGCATGAAATGTTTGGTACCATATCTGTTAAAACCATTTGGTTCATAACCTTAATTAGTTTAGTCTGTCTGTTTATTTTAGTTTTTGTTTCAATGATCTGTACATTGGTGAGAGTGTGGTGTTGAAGTCTCCCACTATTATTCTCTGGGCTTCAATGACTGTTTTGAGCTTTAATAAAGTTTCTTCTATGAATGTGCGTTTGAGGTATAGATGTTCAGAACTGAGACTCTTGGTATAGTCTTTCCGCTGAAAGTATGTATTTATTCTTATGCTTGAGATATTGACATGATTACATTTTTCATCACTCTTTTCTCACATTTACCTTCCTACGCATTTCTCATTTCCTATCAAGTATTCTCTCCTTCAACTTTTTGTTTCATTTTCTTTATTCACTTTTTCTTTCTTTTTAAAGCTTTCTTTCTATTTGCTTCTTTCTTTGATTTTTTAAAAAGATGTATAAAATATTTAAATATACCAAGTTAATGATATACTTTTTAATAATTTTTGAAGAACTATCTACTATTGTATGCAAATTAGGTATTACATGTAATTATAGATGCTTAGTATGAAGTACCCAAAGTCCCTGTCTTTTTTAAAGGGTGAAATAAAAAATAAGAAGTGATCCCCATGTGGGATTGACATGCTAAATAATATTATTGAAATAGTAAATGGCTCAAATTTTCATCTTTCGTATTCTTTGAGATTTTCCTATAAAACAGACATCCTGTAATAGCTGCAGTTTTTGAAATATAGTCTCACTGCTATCCACATTAGTAACAACTCTCTGGAATACTTTCTATAGCACAAATGAGAAATGCAAGCATTCATCATTTCCATGTCTAGGTAGCTCTACTTTTGAATATATTTTGTTTGATCCCATATAGAAGAAGGATTTACATTACACTAAAAGATGCTTGTATTCAACGTGCTCATGAAGTGGTAAGGAGGAGAATGTATTTTGTATTTTTACTTAATGAGGAATCAAAGTTTAAGTGGTCCAGAAGATATGAATAAGTATTATGCCAATTAAAATCTTTGAGTGTCCAAATCATGAGAGAAACAATTAGAGACAAGTTGAGAGGCATTTTTTAAAAAAAATTTTTTTGAGACAGGGTTTCTCTGTGTAGCCCTGGCTGTCCTGGAACTCACTCTGTAGACCAGGCTGGCCTTGAACTCAGAAATCCGCCTGCCTCTGCCTCCCAAGTGCTGGGATTAAAGGCGTGCACCACCACCACCCGGCCTTTAATTTTTAAAGTATTTTATCCTGATAAAGTAAATACACTGTGCAACATTATATAAATATATGATTGATTTTCTTTTTAAATGTATGAAAAATATTTATTCATTTAGTGACATACTTGTTAATAATAAATATTTTTGTGAACTACTTACTATGTGATGCAAATTAGGTATCACATATAGTTATATATAGAAATGTTTTTGATGCACAAAATTAAAGATTTGGTTTTCTAAAGTATCCCACTACTCTCATTAGGCTAGTTCATCACATGGGCTATAGTCTATGGACATGTTGCTCAGAGTTTTAGTGCTCTTAGTCCTCTAACCTAAGAATTTGGACTCAATTCTGAGAAAATCACTATCAGATATATCTATCTTTATCTCTCTCTCTCTCTTTCTCTCTATCTATCTTTATCTCTATTTCTATCTCTATCAATATCGATATAGCTATAGATGTGTACATGTGTGTGTGTAGGAGGATCATATTTCTTTAATTAGTGATGCATGGATATCTACATAGTTCCATAATTCAATATTTAAATAAGCAAATTCTTAATATCTTACTAAAATCAGGCATATCATAAAAATTTATTCAACCTCTCTTCTGACCAACTTACAGTATTTTTATTTAATTATTTCTTTCTATAATATTCTTTTTGTCCTTTACTCTTTCATCTTTCTTTTTTAGTTTTGTTCATTCCTTTCTTTTTTCTTTTTACATTATTTACCATATTTTTTCTTTTTTCTTACCTTTTTTCTTTTTCTACTAGCAAAGTAATTCTGCAAATTAAGCATACTGCCATTACCTTTACAATATAATTAGAAGTGTGTAAAAAAAAAGACTCAGGAGACTGTTTCCTTCTTCTGGGTAAAATGAACAGAAGCAGAAACATCATGGGGAAGTAAAGTACTTACTAAAAAATTAAATAATCTTATTTGTCTAGGTTTTACTTCATTTATAAATTACCTTACAAAACCAAATCATGTAATAAGAATCTTATTTTTCTATGGTGACGAGTCACTTCATCTTGAACATAGTGTGCTGTAAAATTGTCTTGATAAGGAAGAGAAAGCTTTCGAACCGTGTTTTGTATACATCCTAAATTTATTTACAAAGTCCTTCTTGCCAAGATAGTCTATCATAACAGACTGATGAATGGTTTTCATAGATCTTTTGTCTGTTACTCCTAACAGCAACCTAGGTCAATGTAGTATCTTTAAATGGTTGTGCCTGTATGGAAAGCCCATGTTAGGTGAATCTTGCCATATGTTCTATTCTACAATTCATAAATTCATAAAACATTTTAGCTGTAATTCAAAACCACAAACACATATTTCCTCATCATTCCTGGAATTTCTGGACCCTGTCCCCTAGTTCTAATGCACGTAGGGCATATTTATCAGTTATATAAACATACTATGAACCTCTTTTATTTTGAGAGTATAAAACCAACAGTACACATTTCTTTGAAAATCTACAGCCTTTAGTTGTTACATAAATTGATATATATGCATAAGAATATATATTTTTTGAAAACATGTATTACTACTGGTCTATATATTAGACACTATCCTCTGACATCAGTGGGCCTTTGGACTGTCTGCCCAGCCAAGCTGTTACACTCTCTTAAAGAGGGGAGTCTGTTCCAGGCAGCTACTGCTTTCTTTAAAAGCTAGAGAAAAGGGGGTTGGGAAGTACATCTACTGCTGCTGTTTGGAGAAGGAAGGGGAAGTGTGATCATCTTCTTTGTCCTAGAGTCAATGTATTACAGATAGATGAATAAACCTTGGGAAGACTGGTAGAAAATAACTAGTATGCTCAGGTAGGTACTAGAGTCAAAAGCATTGGAAGAGAACTTTCTTCCCCAGAAAGTTTTTAAGCTCTTATATGACATAAGGTTTCAGAGGACCCTTGATAAAGGAATTCTCATACCTATTATTTCTGCACAGGATCTTATATACATTTGGGGTAAGTTGGGCTCTGATAGAAGATGTTATCTCTTGGAATGCTCTAAGCTGTTAGAGCTGTCTCATCGGATATGAAGAATCTTCAGGGTGTTGCCAATATGTGTCACTGATTGTCAGGATCCTCCCTATACGGTACAATGGTCACATGGCAGTCACATGACTTTGAGAGGTATAATGCCTGCTATCCTCTGGTTTGAGGTGCTGGGGTTTTCAAAGCCACTGAACACTATTAAGTTTTCAGGCATGGTTGAATGGCCGATCAATTCCTGGTTACCTGTTTTTTTTATATTTTTGTTTTTTGTTTGTAGCTTATTCTTTCCTATAAACCATCCTTCTTGGTTAATTTAGAGTTTTTTTTTTTATCCAATTATACATTCTTATAAACTCACTTTATTCTCAATTTTCTTCCTACCTTATATTCTTTGTACTTTTCTGTCTTTCTTTTTATTATTATTTATTTTTATATGTTGTTTTTAAAGTGCCAATAAATTATTAGGTGTTTATTTGTGGCCCTACATAATAATAGACACTTCACAAAGTTGTCTTCAGTACAAATTAATTTATTACTTTCCACTTTACCTACAATTTACTGTATATAGTTTCATAGTGAGGCCTATAATCCACTTGATTTTTATAATGGGTTATATTTATGTCACTATTTATGTATTTCTAAATGCACATAGACAGTTAAACCTGCACCCCTTTTTCCAACATACCCTTTGTTTCTTGTGAGTGTGGACTCTTGAAAGTAATCTGTGTGAGTTTTTCTGGCCTGTGTTTTAGCACTGAGTATATCCTGAGCTTCAGCTCTTCACCAATTTCCACAAAACAAAAAAAAGGCAGGGCACCAGGAGCTCTAAACCCCATAGTATCATAGGTAAGGAGACAGCAACACCTGCCTTAAACAGTAAATAACTAGGACACAATTGGACAAAGGAATTTACTGCTAGATTAGGACTCTGGTTCCTCCCAGTCTGTTACCTAGCACTGAGCAGATTTTAGGCCTCAGCTCTAACCCCAGCCACAACACCAACTCCAAAGAGTTCTGACACAACCAAGATGATAAAAAACACAGGTTACAGGCAGACATAGCACAGGTAGCACTAAGGAGACCCTGATGTTGAAAGCAAAGCACACGAACACAAGCATTAGCAACCCAGTGTACTTGGAATAATCAGAACCTAGTTCTCCCAAAATAGAAAGTCGTGAATTATACATATCACCCGGAAAACACAATCCAGACTTAAAATCACCTCTAAGGATGATGATAGAAGACTTAAAGGAAAACATAAATAACACTCTCAAAGAAATTGAGGAGAACACTGATAAACAAATATTAGACCATAAAGTGGAAACACAGAAATCCCTTAAAGAATTACAAAAATAAAACAAAAATCATAAACAAACAAACAAACAAACAAACAAACAAAAAACTAAAACCACAACAAAAGAGGTAAAGGAATTGAACAAAATAACCCAGGATCTAACAAGGAAAGTAGAAACAATAAAGAAATCTTGTAGGGAGACTACCCTGGAGATAGAAAACCTAGAAAAGAGATCAGGAGACATGGATGCAAGAATTACCAACAGAATAAAACACATAGAAGAACAAATGTCATGGTTAGAAAATACAATGGAAAACATTGTAAAAAACAATTTGTGGTTATTGATGGAAAAGTAGATTCTAATAACATAAGTGTTTATAATGGCTTAGCTTTGTTTGTTTGAGTCCTATTGTTTAAGTTCTCTATAATTTTAAGGGAATTAAAAGATGAAGGCTATGTAGAAAACTCAGATTTGTATTCCAACTTCTTAAAATATAATGAGGGCTCATCTGCCTTTTTGTAGACTACAATGAATCTAAAAAGGTCCTGTATATCAGTTCACAATTCTGTAGACAATGATAATTCATGAACTCATAAGCAGTATATAAAGACAGACAAATGTGGCTCATTGTATTTACCATCAGGAAGTGAAGATCAAGTAGCTTTCTAGCACAAGATTCTCCCAGGTTACTGCATACTTCTGCTCTTGCAAACTTTCTAAGCAACTTACATGGGTGACCACGAATATTCCTCTTGTTATCTTTATGTTTGTATTAATTTTTTATCCTGAAGATAATATTTTTTGTATATAGGTAACATAGCATCGTAAAAGGCTGAGTCCATAATTAAGCAGTTGTTAGTTGTTGTGGCCATTGTAGGAATACCCATACAAATTAAAACACAAAGCAGTCTGACATTATTATGTCTCTAATAAGATGAAACAGTTTTTTCATATTATAATATAAATACCTTACAGGCATTTCACATAATTCTACAGAGCAAATGATTATAGCAAGATATAACTAAATTATAAAAGAGATGCTTAACAGAAAAAGGGGGCAACCCTTCCCATAGACAGATTACATAGTTCCTGATTGAAAGTATTTTAATGCTATTGAACAAAAAAAACGCTACAGCTTCTGAAAGACACTAGATTGTAGAAAAACTGCCAAATTAAAGTAGCCTGTTTGTTTTAAAGATATTCTGACATTAAAATTAAAAACAAAAGATATGTTATGCTGGAGGGGAGGACATGAGTATATTTTCACAGGATAAAAACCCTTTGGGTGACATTACAATTGATAAATATCAGTCATAAAAATAGAACTCTTGAAGTTCTTGGCTATAAAGAAGAAAAAGGGAAACTAATAAGATCAACAAGACAGGATATATATATATATATATATATATATATATATATATATATATATGATGTTTATGTTTATATCCCTGTATATAGAGACAGTTCTATATCTGGCTGAGAATAAAATGTTTATATATAGCCAGTAACAAATATTGGGTACAAATTCTCATGACTTGTTATTATATACCATCGATTAAGATGGCATGTAAAGATATTTATTTTATAGTTTGATTATTTTATCAAACTAGCCTCTGAAAATTGGAGCTGTTTTTGTTTATTGATCTTCATTAACTGATCTGTGCACCCTGCACTCTTCATATAATGGAACTGTCTGTTACTCATAAATTCTATATTTATTCTATATTTATTTATATTGTATATATTTATATTTATGTGGTGGCTAGCTACATGTTTCATCCTAGTGAGAATGTATAAAAATATAGTATTATGCTTTTTGTATTATGACAGGAGAAAATCTATCTTTGGTTTCATGATAAATCATACTTGTATTATTTAATATTATGTCTGCCTGTAAGTCTGATACTGTAGTTGAATGTACATTATATGACTAAAAACTTAAAAAGTCCTCATGGAGGAATTTAGTATTCTTTGGGCAAATGTCAAGTTGTAGGTTTTCAAAGAAAACACTGTCTTGCCTTCAAATATCAGTAAAATTTCACTCTGACCCAAAATTCTAGAGTGTTCCATTTAATAAGCTTCCTTACAATTGATTTGAAGTGGATACACTCTGAAAATACAAAATCTCACTTCAGATGTATACATATGCCTAAGTCATAAGATTTCCTTACATGTACTTTCCCTGATAATTTGGTCAAATTCTGATGAGTGATCTCTGTGAGTTCTTCTGGTCTGGGCTTTAGCACTGATCATATCCTGGGCTTCAGCTCTGCACCAAATTCCACAAAACCCAGAAAAGACAGGGTTCCAGGAGCTCTAGCCCCATAGTATCTTAGGTAAGGAGATAGAAACACCTGCCTTAAACAGGAAATAAATAGGACATACTGGGAAACAGGAATTTACTGCTAGCTCAGGACTCTGGTTCCTACCATTCTGTTACTTAAGCCTCAGCTCTAGCCCCAGCAACAACACCAACTCCAAAGAGTTCTGACACAACCAAGATGAGAGAAAAACCAGGTTCCAGGCAGAAGTAGCACAGGTAGCACTAAGGAGATCCTGATGTTGAAAGCCAAGCACAAGAACACAAGCATTAGCAACCCAGGGTACTTGGAATAATCAGAAACTAGTTCTCCCACAATACAAAGTCCTCAATTCCACATATCACCTGGAAGAAAGATTCAGACTTAAAATTACCTCTAATGATGATGATAGAGGACTGAAAGAAAGACATAAATAACACTCTCAAAGAAATTGAGGAGAACACTGGTAAACAAATAGAAGACCATAAAGTGGAAACACAGAAATCCCTTAAAGAAGTGCAAAGAAAAAAAGACAAAAAACAAAAACAAAAACAAACAAACAAACAAAAAACCACAACAAAAAAGGTAAAGGAATTGAACAAAACAACCCAGGATCTAGCAAGGAAAGTAGAAACAATAAAGAAATCTTGTAGGGAGACTACCCTGGAAATAGAAAACCTAGAAAAGAGATCAGGAGTCATGGATTCAAGAATTACCAGCAGAGTAAAGCACATAGAATAACAAATCTCTTGGTCAGAAAATACAGTGGAAAACATTGAAAAAGCTGTCAAAACAATGCAAAATGCAAACAACTTTTAACTCAAAATATCCAGGATATCCAGAACACAAACCTAAGGATAATAGTTATAGATAAGAGTAAAGATTGTCAAATTAAAGGGCCAATAAATATCATCAACAAAATTATAGAGGAAACTATACTAACATAAAGAAAGAAATGCCCATGAATATACAAGAAGCATATGGAACTCCAAATAGGCTACACCAGAAGAGAAATTTCTCCTCTTACATAATAATCAAAACAACTAATGCACAAAACCAAATTAAAAAAAAAAACCTAAAAGCAGTAATGGAAAATGTCAAATAATATATACAGATACACCTATAGGAATTATACCAGAATATTCAGAAGAGACTATAAAAGCCAGAAGATCCTGGACTGATATCACACAGACCCTAGGAGAAAACAAATGCCAGTACAGACTACTATAACCACCGAAACTCTCAAACACTATAGATGGAAAAACCAAGATATTCCATGAAAAAACAATATTTACAAGATATCTTCCCACAAATCCAGCCTTACAAAAGATCATAGATAAAAGGCAAGAAGAGAAACTGCATCCTAGAAAAAGAAGGAAACTCATCTTCCAACAAACCCAAAATCTGATAGCTATATAAACATAATTCTACCTCTAGTAACAAAAATAACAGGAGGCAACAATCATTTTACGATAATATCTATTAACATCGGTAGAACCAATTCCCCAATAAAAAGATATAGACTAATGGACTGGATATGTAAACTGGACCTAGAATTTTGCTACATATAGGAAATGAACTCAGGGTCAAAGACATACACTACCTCAAAGTAGAAGACTGGAAAACAATTGATCAAGCAAATGGTCCCAAGAAACAAGTTGGAGTAGCCATTCTAATATCAAATAAAATAAAATTTCAACCAAAGGTTATCAAAAAAGTTAAGGAAGGACACTTTATACTTGTCAAAGTAAAAGTCTACCAAGATTAACTCTAAATTCTGAACAGCTATGCTTCAAATGCTAGGGTAACCACATTAAAAAAAAATAACACAACTTTACTAAAGCCCAAAAGGACTCATTGCATGTCAAACAATAATACTTGTGCATTTCAACATCTCACTGTCAGCAATGGACAGATCATAGAATCAGAAACTAAACAGAGACACAATGAAATTAACAAATAATGAATGAAATGGATTTAACAGATATCTATAGAACATTTCATTCTAAACCAAAAGAATATTCCTTTTTCTCAGCACCTCATGGTATGTTCTGCAAAATAGACTAAGTAACTGGTCTCAAAACGGGCCTCAACAGACACAAAAAGATTGGAATAATCCAATGTATCCTATCAGATCACCATGGATAAAGACTGGTCTACAATAAAAACAAAAACAATGGAAAGCCCACATATACATGGAAACTGAACAACACTATACTCAATGATGACTTGGTCAAGAAAGAAATAAAAAAAGAAATTATGACTTTTTAGAATTTTATGAAAATGAGGGGTTGGCATACAAAACCTTGTGAGGCACAATGAAAGTAGTGCTAAGAGGAAAACTCGTAGCTCTATGTGCCTACAAACAGAAAGTGGAGGGAGCATGCACTAGCACTTTGACAGCATACTTGAAACTTCTAGAATAAAAAGAAACTTCATACCAAAGAGGAGTAGATGACAAGAAATACTTGATCTCAGGGTTAAAATCAACAAAGGAGAAATGAAAAGAAGCATTCAAATGATCAACAAAACTAAGAGCTGTTTCTTTGAGAAAGTCAGTAAGATAGATAAACCCTTAGCAAGACTAACAAGAGAGCACAGAGACAGTGTCAAATTTAATAAAATCAGAACTGAAAGGGGAGCCATAACAACAGAAACTGAGGAAATTTAAAAAAAAAAAAATCAGATCCTGTGGGGAAAAAAATATGACTAGGGATCCCAGGTTTCCTCCCACCATGCTGTGGGCAGTCTGCTGGGTACACTCTGGGTTCCTCCAGCTGCAAGTTGGTCCTGGCTGCTCATTACCTAAAAGCCTCTCCCCAACTCCTCACAGTTCCTCATGTTGGCATGTCCCCAACACACGAGGAAGTCCTTGGGTTTCGAAAAACTGGTTTATTCACATGGCGGACGGTGTATGGATCTGATGCATACTCCCTCAAACCCAGGATCTGATCGACCTGAGTTAAAAGGGGGAGGGGGCAAAGGGGGGAGTGGCTGGGGAGGAATGTTTAATCGGCTCCATGTCTGGCCTTCAGGTACCTCATAAGTATATAAACCTCTCTCGGGCCTGTTCAAGCCCTCCACCTATGTACCTGACAGAAGGGTGAAGGTAGAATGGAGATTAGACCTCCTGTTAGGCCTGACATCCCACTCTCTTTTTTTTCATAAAAAGAGGGGTGACTCTGCATCATCTGTAGTCTGTTAGGTGTAGGTTAATGAGAGATGTGGACTGTGTGGAGTAGTCTGGAATCTGGGAGCATGGGGGATAATTGCTGTCCCTGACAGGCAATATCTTGTAGGGTCCCCTTCCACCCCCACCCCCACTATCTCAAACCCAGCGCTCTATCAAGGGGGCCTAGGAACAGAGATGAACATCCTATTGTCCCTTAAAGGGTCTCCAGGGTTCAAAGCTCATTCAACCAGGCTATGTCCAAACCATCTATTTCTTCATGGCCCAACATCTCACTCTTTTTTAGTGAAAATTTTGGATGAGGTGGTCAAAAGAAAACACTATGTAGGCCAGAGGGTGTAGCATAACTAAGTCAAGGGTAATGGGAATTGAGGGTAGGGTTTGGAAGGCAGGGGATCATTGAAAGAATTAAACACAGGTTGTACAGTTTGAGGGTAATGACATCTGATTAATTTAAATAGACATTATGTTTTCCTCACTAACATGTAACTTTAGCTATGGGACTTTGGAAAAAGAGTTCATTTGTAGCCAGAAGGTCTGGATCTGTCTTCTGTAGTGAGCGTCTCTGGATTCTGGTGTGGGTCTCTGGATCTCAGCATGCTCTGGGGTCTTCAGTCAGATAAGATGGCTGGAAGAAGGTAGCTTGACAGGTTCCAGGAAGTGGCACTGTCTCTGGATCTCAGCATGTCTCTGGGGTCTGCAGTCAGATGAGGTGGCTGGGAGAAAACAGCTTGGCATCTCAGGCAGGTTCCAGAGGATGGTGTGGACTCTGTTAGATCTGTGGGTATACCTGTAGGATAATCACAGCAGGGAAGCATCATCTCCAGCAGGGAGATGTCTGTAAAGGCTGCATATTGAGCATTAAATTGCTTGGGAACAAGCACCTCATGGCCTGTCCTTAAGATCCTGAAAAAGCAAAGGTGTTTGAGGAAAGTTTAGTCTTAGAAGGTATCTTGGATAGCTGAGGGAGAAAAACAATGTTAATTATGTATCTGGGATTGGCAGCAAGTTTGTCTGTAAAAGAAATTAGTTGTTAATTTAGACTCAACAATTTATATAACCTTTATAAATTTTGAAGAAATTATAAAGGTTGAGAAAAATGTTGGACATATATCACGAGTATTAGAGAGAAAAGGCAGCATTAAATCAAAACAAAACAAAACAAAAAAAAAACCAAAATTTTTGGTTGAAAAGCACAAGCATTGTTGCTCTAGTTGTTCCTGTTAGGAAGAAAAGGAAACGTTTAAAAATTTTGGTTGAAAAACAGGAAGGTTTGTTGCAGGTCCTCCTGTTGGGGAAAAGCAGTAATGATGGGTTTAAAAGCAGTGGGGAGGCACCTTGCTCTGCCATGTGGCATCTGGGTGCTCTGGCAGAGAAGTTCTGTATTCCCCTTTTTCTTTTTCTTAGCTGGTAAATTTTAAATGTAGAGAAGAGGAAAGGCCAAATTTGCAGAAAAGATTAAGGCAAGCAAGAAGCATTGGGGAGAGCTAAGAGTCAGAGTGAGAGTCTGTGTCTATGGGAAAGACACATGGAAGCTGAATTGGAGTCAGGCAGCTTTGAGAGCAACAGGCAGGCAGCAGTAGGGCAAGGGGTGTAGGCAGGATTTTAGATCTGCTGCTTCAGGCAAGCTGGCTGAGCTAAGTAGCTTTAGTCAGCTGCAAATGACTGAGGATGAGGGGAAGCATAGGCTGGCTAAGGAACACAGGGCTGGGTAGCAAGCAGGGTTCTGCCCTGTTGTTTCAGACAAGCAGGCTAAGTCAAATAGCTGTAGCCTGTCACATACGATCGGGGAGCAGGGAAAGAAGCTACCAGGCAGGGCGCTAGGTGCTAGAGATTGGAGGTGGATATATATATATATATATATATATATATATATATATATATATATATATATATATATATATATATATATAGAGAGAGAGAGAGAGAGAGAGAGAGAGAGAGAGAGAGAGAGAAAGGGAGGATGGTCTCACCCTCAAGAAGGAGTCTCTCAGCCAAGGGACAAAGTTGTAGAAAGAGGGTTACAGCGGGTGCTGTGGCTTGAAAGACAATTGTTACCTGTGAAGGAGCCCTCTGTGGAGCTGGGGAATGGGCAAATTGGCGGCTAGGGAGTAGCCACCATCTTGCCCTTGAGGTGAAGTGCACATGGAGAGGGAGAGACAGACAGAGGAAGAGGAGTTAAAGTAGAGAAGCTGACCAGGAACACATGGAGAAAGAGTGGGACCTAGTCTTTTGAACTAGACAGGAGCTAGTGGTAGCTAAGAATCAGAAGAAGCTAACAAGGAACACGTGGAGAAAGAGAGGGGGGAGACAGAAAGAAGCCTGCCTAGTCTTGTGAACTAGGCTGGGGATTACTCACTGTCCTGGAGTTTTGTGGAGAGGCTTTCTGTGGGCAACAACTTGGGGGGAGGGACACTCTTGGAGCTCGCTCTTTCCTTGTGCTCTACCACCAGCATTATGGGGAGGTCTACGGTGCCTGTCAAAGTAGCTGCATCTGTATCAGCACTTATCGGCAGCAGCATAGGGGCTCTCTTCTACTGGAACTCCATCTGGGCAAGTCACATTTGTTGCTTTAGGACCCCCTTTTCCTGTAACTACTTCAAACTCTACAGTTTCTCCATCCCCCATACTACAAAAATACTTGCATGGATTATTCTTCTTGATGGCAGTCTGGTGTACAAACACATCTTCTTTGGAGTCATTTCGGTTTATAAATCCATATTCGTTTTTGACATTCAACAATTTGACAGTGCCAAGAACTTTGGTGACCAGAACCTTTTTCTCTGAGTCCCCACTGCCTGTGGGAGCTGATGAGGCCCGGGCAAGCCTGGGGGCTGTGTCTCCGCCTGGGCACGCCGCAAGCAGCATGGTGGGCGCTGGGTCCTGGGGCACATCGCTGGCCACAGGGTTCTTAGGTGCTGGGTCTGGGAGTGTCATGGATGGCGCAGCATTGGCCAAGGCCTGCAGGAGCATGGTGATGCTGGTGGTGGCCCCATCTGCATTGCTCTTGTAGCTCGAGGTCAGGGGACTCCTCCTTTGGTATTTTAATGGAGCCTTGCCTTTGGATGGGGGAGGGAGGGACAGGAGGAGCACAAGGTTTCATTTCCTCCAAGGCATAAGGGGGGAGGGGTGGGTATATGGATTTTATCTCTCTTATTAGTTGGGTAAGGGCCTCGAGGTCTGAAACAAGGTGATTTTTGGGACCTTGATCTTTGGGCTCATTTGACTGAGGGGCCCCAGGAGCTGTGTTGTTGTTCTCAGTCTGTCCTATTTTCAATGGCCCTATACATTGCTGAATTGCAGCTATGATCAGCAAAAACTCACAAGGGGGGGGGCTAACTCTGTTTTTTGATAAGGGAAGCTACTTTGCTCCATGAGTCTGGACTGTAAATAATTATCCTCTGTCATGCATGGTGCTATCTGAAGAACTTCCTCCCAAAACAAGGAGGCTTGCTTTTTGCCTATTCTTATCCCGTGGGTCTTTAGTAGGGAATATATTTGCCTGGCCTGAGGTGAACATTTATGTGAGGTGGAGTTCCCCATGATAGGAAAGAGGAGAAATGCTTTGTCTAATAGGAACGTTCCCTTGGCCTGTTGGCTTTTGATGGGATTCTACAATGGTCCAAGAGTGCCAAGCCTTCCCGCAGATTTAAGAACTGGCAGCCACCCTTATGGCTTTTAAATGGCTGCTGCATTACCAGTTTTCTTTTCGTTTTAGAGAGTCTAGATAGAGTCTTTGCCAATGCCCGTTTCGGGCTGTTGGGATTTAAGCAGAGGCCAGAGAAGTCTTGAACCAACACCAGAGAGTGGCTCTGGCCAGGAGGTAGCAAAAGCTCCTTTGGCTTACTTTAATCTACTCGATGGCTTCTGACTGAAACACAGGAGGAAAAAAAAAAAAAAAACAGATTGCTTGTTTCAAGAGTTGGATGGCTTACCTTTCCATGGTATCAGTTCCAAGGCTCCACATTGAGGCACCAGATGTGGGAAAAAAAATATGACTGGGGATCCCAGGTTTCCTCCCACCATGCTGTGGGCAGTCTGCTGGGAAAGCTCTGGGTTTCTCCAGCTGGAAGTTGGGCCCGGCTGCTCATTAACTAAAAGCCTTTCCCCGCTCCTCACAGTTCCTCATGGCGGTGTGGCCCCAACACATGAGGAAGTCCTTGGGTTTCCAAAACCCGTTTATTCACATGGTGGACTGTGGATGGATCTGATGCATACCCCCTCAAACCCAGGATTGACCTGAGTTAAAAGGGGGAGGGGGCAAAGGGGGGAGTGGCTGGAGAGGAATGTTTAATCTGGCCTTCAGGTACCTCATTAGTATGTAAATCTCTCTAGGGCCTGTTCATGCCCTCCACCTGTGTACCTGACTGAAGGGTGAAGGTGCAATGGAGATTAAACCTCCTGTTAGGCCTGACTAGATCCCACTACAAAAGCCTATACCGAACAAAACTTGAAAATCTGGATGAAATGGAGAATTTACTAGAAAGATACCAGTTACCAATGTTAAATCAAGACCAAATTAAGCCATCTAAATAGTACCCTAACTGCTAAAGAAATAGCAGCAGTCATTAAAAGTCTCCCCAACAAAAAAGCTGAGGACCAGATGGTTTTAGTGCAGAATTTTATCAGACCTTTGAAGAAGACCTAATATAAATTATTTTCAAATTATTCCACAAAGTAAAGCATAATTAACACTACCCAATTTGTTCTATGAAGGCACAATTACACTCATACATAGACTACAGAAAAGACATAACAATGAAAGAAAACTTCACACCACTCTCCCTTATCAACACCAACCTAAATGGAGAGAAACTTGAAGCAATCCCACTAAAATCAGAGACTAGACAAGTCTGCCCACTCTTTCCCTACTTATTCAATATAGATCTGATGTCATGGCCAAAGCAATTATGCAACAAAAGTACGTCAAATAGATACAAATTGAAAAGGAAGAAGGCAAAGTTTCACTATTAGCAAATAATATGATAGTATTTTTAAGTGACCTCAAAAGTTCCACCATCGAACTCCTAAACCTGATAAATAATTTTAGCAAAGTGTCTGGATATAAAATTAATTCAAACAAATCAGCAGCCTTCATCTCCTCAAAAGATAATTAGGCTGGTAAAGGAATTATGGAAATGACATCCTTTGCAACTGTGACAAATAATACCAACTAAAATACAGTGGTGTGAATCTAACCAAGCAAGTGAAAGATCTGTGTGACAAGAACTTTATGTCACTGAAGAAAAAAAAAATGAAACAGATTTTAGAAGATAGAAAGATCCCCTAAGCTTATAGATTAGAAAGATTCATATAGTAAAAATGGCTGTCTTGCTGAGAGCAATCTACAGATTTAATGCAATCCTTATCAAAATTCCCACTCAATTCTTCACAGAGATAGAAAGAGCAATGCTCAAAATTATTCAGAATAACAAAACATTCAGAATAGCGAAATCAACATCACCATCTAGGAGAATCACTTTCTCTGACCTTAAGCTATACTACAGAGCAATAGTGATACAAACTGAATAGTATTGGAACAGGGACAGGTGAGAAAGTCAATGGAATAGAACTGAAGACCTAGAAATAAACCCACACACCTATAGTCACTTGATCTTTGAGGAAGAAGCTAAAACTGTTCAGTGGAAAAAGGGCAGAATTATCAACAAATGGTGCAGGTTCAGCTGGAAGTCAGCATGCAGAAGAATGCAAATGGACCCATTCCTTTCTCCTTGTACAAACCTCAAGTCCAAGTAGATGAAGTACTGTCACATAAAACAGTTTAAATGAAATTAATAGAAGAGAACCTGGGGAAGAACCTCAAGTACCTAGGCACAGAAGAAAATTTTCTGACCAGAACAACAATGGTTAATGCTCTAAGATCAAGAATTTTCAAATGGGACCTCATAAAACTGCAAAGTTTCTGTAATGCAAAAATCAATGTAAATAGAACAAAATGGCAACCAACTGATTGAGAAATGATTCTTACAAATCCTACATTCAATAGAGGTTTTATATCAGTTACATACAAAGAATTCAGAAATTAGACTCCAGAAAACCAAATTACCTTATGAAAAATGGCATACAGATCTAAACAAAGAATTCTCAACTGAAAAAAAAAAAAAAAAAAACTCTTAAGGCTGATAAGCACCTAAACAAATATTCGACATTTTTAGTCATCAGGGAAATGCAATCAAAACAACCCTCAGATTCCACCTCACACCAGATAGAATGGCTAAGATCAAAAACTCAAATGACAGCAGATGCTGGTCAGGTTGTTGAGAAAGGGGAACAATCCTTCATTATTAATGGGATTGCAAACTGGCCCAATCACTCTGGAAATCTGTCCAGTAGTTCCTCAGAAAATTGGATATAACATTAACTGTGGACTGAGCTATACCACTCCTGGGCATATATACCCAAAAGATCCACCAACATATAAGAAGGGAATATGCTCCACTATATTCCTAGCAGCCTTATTTATAATAGCAAGAAGTTGGAAAGAATCCAGATGTCCTTCAAAAGTGGAATGCATACACAAAACATGGTACATTTACACAATGGAAAACTACTCAGCTATTAAAAACAAAGAATTTGTGAAATTTTAGACAAATGGATGAAACTAGAAAATAACGTTCTGTGTGAGGTAACCCCATCACAAAACAAGACCAATGATATGCACTCATTGATAACTGGATATTCGCCCAAATTTTGCAATACCCAATACAGAACTCACAGACACATGCATCTCATGAAGAAGGAAGACCAAAGTGTGGTTGATTCAATCCTTTTTAGATAGAGTAATAAAATACTCATTTGAACAAATATGGAGACAAAGAGTGGGGTAGAAAGTGGAAAAGGTGTTCTCTGGAGACAGTTTCACCCATGTATCTCTCCCATGTGCAGTCACCACAGGCAGTCATTGACTGGGATTCCAGAAAGTTCATGGTGACAGAAGCTTGATATAAGCTGTCTCCTTAGAGGCCTGCCAGAGCCTGACATATTCAGAGGCCAATACTCACAGGTAACCATTGAACTGATCATGGGGTTCCCAATGGAGGATTTAGAAAGACTGGGTTTTGCAGCCCCATGGGGAGAGAAACAATACCAAACAGTCAGAGCTGCCATGGTCTAAAACCATCAGCCTGGGAGCACATAGGTAGGGACTTCTGGCTCCAGCTGTATATGTAGGGGAAGATGGCTTTGTTCAGCATAGGTGGGACAGAAGGTCCTTGGTCCTGTGAAGAATGGATGCCCCAGTGTAGGGGAATTTGAGGGTCAGAACTTGGGATTGTTTGAATGAGAGTGAGCAAATCTTCAAAGATGCAAAATGGGGATGTGCGATACGGGTTCTTGAGTGGAGGAGAAATACATAAGGGGATATGATGCCATCTGAAATGTAAATAATATATCTTTAAAAATCTTGCAAAAAGAAAAAAAACAACATAAATGATGGGTTTTGATAGCAATAAATTGAAGTACTAAATACCCATGAGTGAGGTATGCAAGACCAAAAATTACATGCATTTTATGTGGTATGTTGTCACTTATAAATAGGTATTTCACTTAAATAAAGATGCCCATGATGTATTCCAGAACACCAATGAAATAAAACAAAAAAGAAGATCCGGGTGAACATGCTTGAAACTCACTTAGGACTAACGAAATAGTGATAGGCAACATATAAAGGGAAAAAATTGTATAGAGGTTAGGATGAGGAAGGGAATAGAATAGATGCAGTAATATGTGTGAAAAGAGACTGGAGAAAATGTAAGATGTCCAGGAGAATATATAAAAAAATTTCTAGTTTCTGGGGTTGGCAGGCAGGAGTCATGGTCTTCTTTACAACACCAATGAGATATATATTTGTGGAAGGCTCCTAGGAATCTAAGGTATTGACCTGGGCAGAGACTCAGCAATAAGGAAATGGAGGCTTAAGAGGCCAAATCCAAAGGACATCAAGTTGAGGTATAAGGATATAGACCCACCAACTAAACTATCATAACAATATTTGTTCTGTATTCAAATGCATCTACTAACATGAAAAGGATACTCAGGAAATTAGGAGGCAATGAGTAAGCCTATGTGAGACTTGTTCTGGGTCAAGACTCAAATCCAGGTACTATTAATGATACTTAATATGCTTGCAGAGAGGGGCCTATTCTGCCAGACCTCTAAGAGGATCAGAACAGTAGCTGATAAAACATTATGCAGAGAAAAATTGACAACAAAGAATGGAGATCAGTAAACAAGGTGCTCTCACAGACTGAACAGTCAACCAAAATGAATACTTGGGCTGTATTAGGACACCTTCACATATGTATCAAATTTGTAACTTGGATTTATGTGGTCTTAGCACACCTGTATTTGGGTCTGACCATCATTCCTCTCTATGGATACACTCTGCTTGTTTGGCTGCCTTGTGTGTACTGAAAGGGTATAATGCACTAGGTTCAAGAAATAAAAAATAAAATAAAAAATGAGGGCCTCCACATTTTCAGAGGAGAAAGATAGGAAGAAACCAAGAATACAAATGTGTGAAGACTCCACAAATGGGAACAGACACAGAATGATAAATGAATAAATAACCATCAAGTAAGATAAGAATGAAGATAAGCAACATACTACATCATGATAATTTAGCAAGAAATGCTTTTAAAAGTAGAATTCTTTGAAAAACTGTGTAACTCATACCATCAAATTAATCTATTTTATGTTCAGTACTCAATATAAATTATATGCTATGAAAATATATACATTAAATACTATATAAACAATGAAAATATATTTTAAAATTATCTCAAAAATTATATGGTATTGGGCATCATAAACATAGAAATCTAGATTTCTAGATAAAACACAAGACTTGTTGGATAGAACTCCCAGGCAAAACAGCACCACCTCAGATTATCTTCATTTCTTTTTTTTAGATTTCTTTATTTTATTTATATGAGTACAGTGTCATTGTCTTCAGACACCCCTGCAGAGGGCATCAGATTCCATTAGAGATGACTGTGAGCCACCATGTGTTTGTTGAAAATTAAACTCAGTATGATATCTTCTAGTTTTATCCATTTGCCTGTAAAACTCAGAATATTCTTATTCATTTTTGTTTGTTGTTTAATTTACTTACATGTCAAATGTTATTCCTCTTTCCAGTATTGCCTCCACAAGTTCTCTATGATCCCCTATTTCCATCATCCTCTATGAGGGTACTATCACACATTTCCACATACAGCTGCTTCAGTACCATACCATTTCCCTATCCTGGTTCATCAAGCTTCCAAAGGACCAAGGGACTCCTCTCCCAATGATGCCAGATAAGGCAACCCTCTGCTTCCTGTCAGACTGGAGCCTTGCAACCCCCTATATACTCTTTGGTTGTTGGTTTAGCCCCTGTAAGCTTTAGAGGTGTGGTTGGTTGATAGTGTTGTAAAACCCTTCAGCTCCTATGTTTCTTGCTCTAACTTCATTTTTTCGGTTCCCATGCTCAGTCTAACATTTGACTGTGTATGTTTGCATCTCTATTTGTCCAGGTGTGGCAGAGGTTTCCAGGGGAGAGCTATGTTGGTTTCCTGTCATTAAGAAATTCTTGGCATCATCAATAGGATCAGGGTTTGGTGTCTGCAGATGGGATTAATTCCTAAGTGGTACAGTCTCTGGATGAACTTTCTTTCAGTTTATGCTCTAATTTTTGTCTTCTAATTTCCTTTTGAAAGGAAAAATTCTGAATTCATATTTTTGAGGTAGGTGGGTGGCATCATCCCTCAGCTGGGGGCTGTGCCTCTCCACTGGATATGGTCTCTAAAGGTTTTTTCTCCCTCTTTGTTTGGAATTTTGGCTAGGGTCTTCCCTGTTGGGCCCTGAGGACATCTTGTGTCCCTGGCTTCTGGGACTTTCTAATGACTAACCCCAGTTCCTCATCCCTCACCACTACATATCTACTTTAAATTTCCTGACCCTCTGTATTTCTTTCCCAACTTCTCCCATTATGAACCAGCTCACCTTTTTTTTTTTCTCATCCTCTCTCCCTCCCCTACCCCTCTGACAGTCTACTTCCCAAATATTATTCTCTTTTCCCTATGAGTAGGTTTGTAGCATCTTCACTTTGGTGTGATATTCTTTCTTCTTTGATTTTTTTATTTTCTATGAATTAGACACTGGGTATATGAAGCTTCTTTTTAGCTAATATACACTTATCAGTAAGTACACACAATGTATGTGTTATTTTTGTGACTAAGTTACCTCACTCACAATATTTTCAAGTTTCATTTACTTGCCTGCAAATTTCAAGATGTCATTACTTTCAATAGCTGGGTAGTACCCTTTTCTGTACATTTTCTGTTTCTGTTCCTCTGCTGAAGGACATCTGTGTTGTTTCTAGCTTCAGGTTATTTCAAATAAGGTGGTGTCCTGTCCAGCAGGACATTAAACAGGGGCCCAGGAAGGTCACCTAAAAGAGATGGGGGGCAGTTGAACACAAAGAAGATGGCTTGTCTGTAGGCTGATCAAACTGTAAGTTTTACTTTTTCACACAGGGGTTATATGCACAAAAAGTCAGAATGTGGGGAAGGGGATGACGCAGGAGCATACGTGTTCAAGGGGAGTACAGATATCTTCCAGAACAGTGTGTCAGCTGGGTGAAAGTTCAGGGGACAGGTCACTATGACTCCGTCTATGATTCACTTGTCCTAATCTAAGTTGGTACTATCTACCAAGGCTACCCTAGGTCTATGACTACTCAGGCTTCCACCAAAGATGCTTTTTTACAATAGCTTCTAACCATCTGTTTCAGTGTTTACCCCAGAAACCCAAGGCTTTATATTAGCAGGCCTGCATGTTAGGCCTACTGCTGTCTTCAGGTCTATGGTTGATTTTAGGCTTTTAGTGTATAGACAGAGATGCCCCTGACAGGGTGGCCATGAACAAAGTGGAGCATGTGTCCTTTTTATTTTTTGGAGCATTTTTTGGATATAAGCCCAGGAGTAGTGTAGCTTGGTCCTCAGGTAGAACTATTTCCAATTTTCTGAGGAACTACCAGACTGATTTGTATATTGGTGGACCAGCTTGCAATCCCACTGCACGGTGCCAACCCTGACCAGCAGGAATTAAGACATAGAACAACCAGTTTCTTCTCACAGCAGTTTATTCAGGATGCTTAACAGTTGGTAGTCAAGATGGTGAGCCCCCATCCCTTCCCGGGTGCAGCTTATAAACTCTGCCAGGAGCTCATGAACTCATGCCACGTATCATCTCTCCATAGGCTCGTGATGCTTGCTTAAGATCAGGCCACCTTGAAGCACAGCCTTCTCACCAAATAAGGACTTGTTTATCACTTGGCCCTCGGGTGGCCATCGCCATCTTGAGGCGCGGTTCTTATGACACCTAACAGTTCCCCCTCTTTGTTTAAATTGAAAAATGTCACAGGAAGCATTGACCTGTACCCAGCAATTAAAGTATTCACAGAGGAAGATTGTACTACCCTCCCTTCGGGATAACCTCCCTAGTGATGGTAGACCCATCCTGTACTCCTTTTTCACTGGGATGGGATCAAGGGACTGCAAAACCCATATGCATACAGGTATACCTCCCTGTGCCAAGATAATCGGGAAATCTGGCACAGTGCGGTGCCTCGCCCAACATGTGACTAATCATTCTTTCAGGCTAGCAAGCCATGCTTGGTGAGAGGCGCCAATCTTAATGGCATAAAAAGCTTGTGCTATCATGGCAAGATCTCTCTTTTGGGCTTGAGTCATATGGCAGAGGCAATAGAGGCAGAGAACCAAGACACCTAACAAGACTATAGCCAACGCCCCTATGCCTGCACACTCCTTCAGGTGATGCATTGCTTGTCGAATCCATGAAGACAGTCCCTCAGCCAGCATTAATATTAATCTGGGTGGAATTCACTGTGAATGATGACAACTCATAGCTCTCTCATCAAGCGATCGAACCCCTCGGACAAGTTTCCTATCAAATGCTTAGACAATTCTTTGGACAAATTAGCAGCATGTGTCATGTTATAATAAGGAATGTTGATTACACATAACCCACTCATCTTCCATTCTCATTCCAACACAGAGTATAAAAACAACTTCTTTATAGCAATCTAACGTAACTTTATTTATACTACTATTGCTAACTATCCACTAAAAAGGTGGCCAAACACACTAATGTAGGGCTAAAAGAAACATTTCTAAAGGATCCCTTTCTCTCCACACTTTCATAAAAGGATGCACCATAACTGGTACCACCCTATAGAAACAACTACTACCCTCTAATTCTATACTAAAATTTCTATTTATACTGGCTATATCATCTTTATAAGGCAAAAAAAGGTAATCCTAAACTCTTATTACTAATAAAAAAGCATGGAAAAACTTGTCCATCATGGCAAATTGGCATTCGAACCTGAAATGCCAACAGAATCCCCCATCATGGTTCCATCATCACAGGACTTGCTTTCCAGAGTAGAAGCAGGAGGATCATCCAAATATCATTGACAAACTAGTCTCTCCGGGACCCATATAGGATCATGTTGTGTCTGTGGATAAACACAAACAGATCCTCTGGACCAGGCCAGAACAGGATCAGGGCTGTTCCATTTTCCAGTTAAGACATCTTTCCACTGTACCAATACTTTTCTTTCTGAAATCCAATTAGTATGTCGTTCAGCCAAGGAACGACCTTGCTCATCCACTTGCAAGAAATTTCAAGTAAATAATACAAGAGATGTCCTTTCTTTGGGGTTGCGTCCATGGCCAATTCCCCCTTTTTGTTTAAGAAGACATTCTTTAAGAGTACAATGGGCTCTTTCCACTATGCCCTGTCCTTGTGGATTATAAGGCAATCCATGTTTTAAAGTAATTTGCATTTGTTCACAAAAGGATACAAATGAGGCAGCTGTATATCCCGGGCCATTATCTGTTTTAATAATCTGGGGCTTACCCCAGGCTGTCCATGCCTTTAGGCAATGTGCAATGACATTGTGAGCCTTTTCCCCGTTAAAGGGGTGGCAAAGATAAGTCCTGAACTAGTGTCCACTGAAACATAGATATATTTTAATTTTCCAAATTCGGAAAAATGAGTCACATCCATTTGCAAAATGCAAAGAGGCTGCAGGCATTTAGGATTAACTCCCATTCCTGGAGGATTATGATGAACGCTGCAATCCAGGCAGTGCACCACGATCTGTCTAGCAGCCTCTCTGGACATGCTAAATTTAAGCTGGAATGTATTAGCATTGACATGAAAATTCGCATGAAATTGTTTAGCCAGATTTACTGGAATCTCAGTAAGAGAAAGGAAGGCAAACTCCCTTTGAGTAGCCTCATCAGCTTCTGCAATAGCAGTACTTATAGGTCCTGGTAGGCCTGTATGGGCTCTCACATGTTGCACAAAAAAATGTAAGTTGCCATTTCCATAGAAGATCTTGTAATTCAGCAAGCAGGCAAAATGTAGGACTGGAGGTCTTAATTTTACCAGCCTCTTCTAATTCCTTTAATAAATTTACCACATACAGGGAATCAGAAATCAAATTAAATGATTGTGGGAATTTTTTAAACACCTCAAATACTATCTTCAATTCAATAATTTGAGGTGAAGGTGGAGCAAATTGTATAATCACTGGTTCATTGGTATTAACTTTATAAGAACCACAGCCAGTCTTTGATCCATCAGTATAAATAATGGCTGCCCCAGCTATTGGAAAATTCTTTGTCACTTTGGGCGTAACAATAGGGTGTTCCTTAAAAAAATTGAATCAAAGGATGCTGGGGATAATGATTATCAAACTCTCCAGCATATCCACATTTTAAAATTGCCCAATCATCAACAGTGGCACATAACACTTGCAATTCATTGCTGTTATAAGGAATTATAATTTTAACTGGCTCTATTCCAAAATATTGGAAAGACTGTTGCACTCCTTCTAGAGAGAGTATAGCAACAGCAGTAGAATAATGATCCAAGGTTTTTGCAATGGATATTTTTGGATGAATCCACTTTAATGGTCCATTCTGCCACAAAACAGCAGTAGGTTGAGCTTTTGTTTTAAAAATAATTAATAAAATATTTTCTGTGGATTCACAACTTCGCAATGACGACTTTGCTATCTCCTTTTCTACAGTTTTCAATGTTTTTTGCCCTTCAAGAGTCAACTCTCTGGGCAAATCTAATGCAGCATCCCCACACAGAAGATTATACAAAGGCTGAAGCTGATAATTGGGAATTTTCAAATAGGGCCTAATCCAATTAATATCTCCCAATAATTTTTGAAAATAATTTAAGGTCTTAAGATGATCTTTTCGAATCTCAATCTTCCTTGGCATTACTTTATCAGACTCAATTTTTACACCCAAGTAGGATACTACTTGGTCTTTTTGGACCTTTTCAGGGGCTATATACAACCACTGAGCTTGCAATTTCTTAACTAATAAATGATAGGCTTCTTGTAACTGTTTTTCATTCATATGTGATAATAAAACATCATCTACATAATGAAAACATTTATGGTTAGGAAATTTGTCTCTAACGGGCGTAATGGCTGCTCCTACATAAAGCTGGCACATAGTAGGGCTATTAGCCATGGCTTGTGGAAGCACAACCCACTCAAATCTTTTATCGAGCTCTTCCTGATTAATGGAAGGCAAGGTAAAAGCAAATCGTTCACTATCCTTTTCACATAAGGGAATGGAAAAGAAGCAGTCCTTAATAGAGGTCCTTTAAAGTCTGTACTAATATGTTGGACTCCTAATTGAGGTGTTAAGACCAGTTGAGCGGTGCAGCGGAGGTCCAACCCTGAGGAGCCTGATGTCGCTCTCCTTGGGGCGGACGTAGACTGACTACTATATGTATATATAAGATATATACTTTCTTAAATTTCTGCTGTTATGTCTCTATTTTTATATATATTTTTATTTCCTGCCATCTACTGTTTTTGTCTTGAATGTATTTGCTTCCTTTTTATTCTAAATCTTTCAGAAGTTATATTAAGCTGCTATTGTATGCTCTCTCTAAGTTCTTTACAGAAGCACTCAGAGCTATGAGTTTCCCTTTTACCACTGCATTTACTGTGGCCCATAGTTTGGGTATTTTCTGCCTTTATTTTCATTAAATTCTAAAATGTCTCAAATTTCTGCATTTCTTTGCCACATTATCATTGAGTACATAGATGTTCATGTTTCATATGTATGTAAGATTTATTTTGTTTTAGTCATTGTTGAAGACCAGCCCCTGGCCATATTGATCTGATTGGATACATGACATTATTTCAGTCTTCTAGTATCTGTTGTGGTATTTTTTTGTCTAATTATATGGTAAGTTTTATTGAAAGTTCAGTGAGGTGCTGAGCAAAAGGTTGATTCTTTTGTTTTAGGATGAAATGCACAGTAGATATCTGTTAAGTACACTAGGTTCATAACTTCTGTTAGTTTCACTGTGTCTTTATTTAGTTTCTGTTTCCATGATTGGTTCTTTGGTAAAAGTGGGATGTTAAAGTCTCCTACTATTATTGTGTGAGTTTCAGTGTGGCTTTGAGCTTCAGTTATGTTTCTTCTTCATATGTGTGCACTCTTGCATTGGTGGATTTTTCCTCTGATGACTTTTTTGTGTCCTTTCCCATTATTATTTTTTTTTTGTATTCTTGATTGAATGTCTATTCTTTTTGATATTTGAATTGTGACTTCAGCTTGTTTCTTGGGACCATTTGCTTGAAATTTTTTTCAGCCCTTTACTTTGAAGAAGTGTCTGTTTTTGTAAATGAACTGAGTTTCCTGCAGCAAAATGCTAGGTCTTGTTTACATATTCAGTCTGCTAGTCTATGTCTTTTTATTGGGGAATTGAGTCAATTGATGTTGAGAGATATAAAGAGCCAGTGATTGTTGCCCCCAGAGATATTCATTTTTATATTTGGATTTATGTTTGTATGGCTCTTTTCTATTGGGTTTGTTGTGAGCTGATTAATTTCTTACTTTTTTTGGGTGTAGACTCCCCATTTGTGTTGGATTCTTTTTTTCTGTAGTTCTCTGGAGGGCTGGATTATTGAAAAGATGTTGTTAATTTTTTTTTTTTTTTATGAAATATCTTGGTTACTCCCTCTATGGTAATTGAGATTCCTGCTGGGTAATGTTGCCTAGGCTGACATTTTTGTTTTCTTATGATCTGTGTGACATCTGCCCAAGATCTTCTCGCTTTTAAAGTCTCTGTTTAAAAGTCTGTTGTAATTCTCGTGGGTCTTTCTCTATATGTTACTTGACCTCTTCCCCTTACTGTTTTCAATATTTTTCTTTGTTCTGTGCATTTGACATTTAATTTTTTATATGATAGGAGTAACTTTATTTTCTGATCCTATCTCTTTGGTGTTCTGTAGAATACTTATATATTTATGAACATCCCTTTCTTCAGGTTAGAGAAGTTTGCTTCTATAATTTTTTTGGAGATGTTAGCTGGCTTTTTGATTTTGGAACCTTCAATCTCATATATACATATTATTTTTAGGTACAGTTAAATTTCTGTTCCCTGCATTTCTTGAATATTTTGAGTTAGAAGATTTTTGATTTTTATACTCTCTTTGACTATTGAGTCAATGTCTTCTCATGTGAAGCTGTGAAAGGGGTCTTAGTTTTTGGTAGAAGAGCTGGCTGAAAGTAGCCTGGAGACCCTGCAAAAGATGGGCATTTATTCTGCCCTACTTTCAGAATCCAGTCTCCTAACATGTGGCATGGAATTCCATTAACCTGCACCATTCAGTTACATTGGATACAGCCCCTCACTAAAAGGTTTTCATCACCCTACACAGGTAGAGGGCATGACTACAGGTTTCAGTCTCAAGAGATTTCCATATTATTGAGTTACCTAAAGGTCAGAGGGTATAGCTAATTAAGTGATGCTCCTCCTTCTCTCCCTGAGGATTTAAGTCAGTTACCCCTGGCTTAAGGGGGGGGGGAGGGTGTACATTCAGACCATCTATCATCCGACATGTCAGTAAATCTCTTGGATTCCTGATATTCTCATGTTATTAGGGCCTGCCATCATACTGCTCTAGTAGAGGACTTCTCTGCATTTCAGCCTCAGAAGGTACCATTCAAGCCAAGTGAGTAGAACAAGCAAGCACTTCCTGTAGAATGCCACTAAAGCCCTCTCTTTCCCCCTCATCTTTATCTGCTTGTGGTCCAGCACAAGGTTAGCATACACCTTGTCTGTGTTCTGATGCAGCTTCCCAGAGCTCCTGGACCCACAGAGTTGGGACCAATCAGCCCCTGGCAATCTCCGGGCTCAGGGTCTGCACTGTGCCCTGGTGAAATCAGGCTGAATTCACTTCACACCCTTGAATACCCCGGAGGCCTCTCATGTCCCTCCCCCACGTCTCTTCCCCCCACCCCCACCGCCCACCATAGTCACATAGAACAAACTCAGTCAAGATCCTGTGCACTTTTGCCATGCTGAGCTACAGTTCCACCCAACTGAGCCGTAGCAGACATGCAGGAACAACACTGCCCCACACAACAGAGAACTTGTACCTGCAGGCAGTGCATGGGCCTTCAGTTTTTTCCCCTGCATTCTACGATATCTTCAACCTGTCTCTTGTATTCTATTGGTGAGGCTTGCATTTGTGACTCCTGATTTCTGTCCTAGGTTTTCCATTTTCAGGTTTGTCTCTCTTTGTGTTTTCTTTAATGTTTCTTTTTTCATGCTTAGATCCTCGATGGTTTTTGTTCAATTCCTTTACCTGTTTGATTGTGTTTTCTTGTATTTCCTTAAAAGATTTTTTTTTTTTTTTTCAGGGTTTCTACATGTTTACCTGTGTTCTCATGTATTTCTTTTTTTCTTTTTTTTTGGAGGGGGGTGGGGGGTTCGAGACAAGGTTTCTCTGTGTAGCCCTGGCTGTCCTGGAACTCACTCTGTAGATCAGGCTGGCCTCCAACTCAGAAATCCGCCTGGCTCTGCCTCCCAAGTTCTGGGATTAAAGGCCTGTGCCACCACTGCCCGGCTCTCATGTATTTCTTTAAGTGAGTTAATTATGTTCTTAAATTACATTATCATATTCACTAGCTGAGATTTTAGACCTGAATCTTGCTTTTCAGATGTGTTAGTATATCCATGGCTTGCTATGTTGGGCAAACAGATTTCTGATGTTATCAAGTAGCATTGGTTTCTGTTGCTAATGTTCTTTCAGATTCCTCTAGCCATCTGATTTTCTTGAGTGCTAAATGCCCTTGGTGTCACTGACTGAAGCTTGTCTTTCTCTTGATTTTAATTGCAATGAAAATCCTCAGAGCCCAGTTGTTTTGGTGATTCTGTGGTGATTCTGTGGTTCAGGGATCCTGTGATCCTGAGATCCTGGATATATAAAAGCTTCTGGGAATCAAGTTGCCTCTGGGATTCTGAAATACTGGTGTGAATAAGCTCCTGAAATTCTGTTGTGACAGAGTGACTGGGAGTCAATTTTCTCTGTGTGTTGGAAGAGTGTTGTGAAGCCAGAGCTCTGGATCTGTTCTAGGCACAGTTGTAAGCTGAAAGGAAACGAAGCCTGTTGCTGCACAGGGATTCTTGAGTTCCTGGTTCCTCTGAGGGTCCCAGTTACACTTGGTGTTGAGAAAGATGTTGTGGCCTCAACTGTAATCTTGAGTGTGTCAGAGCTCCAGTGGTGCTGGAGCAGAGTCCAGGGGCAGGGGCAAGCCAATGCCCCAGGTCTGTTCCAGGTATTTTGCAAACTGGAAAAAACACATAGCTCTGGTTGGTCAATTGTCCCTGCATCCCTAGATTCTGTGGGTCCCAGTTAATCTTGGATATCAGTGTAGATTTTGTGGATTCACTTGTGATCCTGATCATTTCAGTGCTCCTGGAAGACAGATTACCTCTGGATATTGTCAATTGTTCTTAATAGCTGACGAGTGTTTAATTGTATAATAAATCATACGTTTTTGTATTCATTCTTCTGTTGTGGGACATCTGAAATGTTTGCAATTTCTGGCTATTACAAACAAGGCTGCTATGAACATAGTAGAATGTAACCCTGTGGGAGGGTAGAACATTTGGGGCATATATCCATGTGTAGTATAGGTGGACATTCAAGTAGATCTATTTCTAATTTTTTAATAAACCACCAGGTGGATTTCCAGAAAGGAATTTCCAGTTTGCAATCTCAACAGTAATAGAGGAGTGTTTTTCTCTCTCCACATCCTTGCCACTGTGTGCTATCACCAGAGTTTTTGGTATTAGCCATTCTAATTTGTGTAAGGTAGAAGCTCAGAGTCATTTTGATATACATTTTCATGATCACTAAGAACTGTGAACATTTCTTTAAATACTTTTAAACCATTTTAAACAGAGATTCATTTGTTTGAATTCTCTGTTTTGTTATATACCCTATTTCTGTATTGTGTCCTTGGGTTTTTTGCTGTTGTTTAGTTTGGATTTTGTTGTTGCTATTGTTGATGTGGTTGTTGTTGTTGTTAGTTTCTTGAGTTCTTTATATATTTTGGATATTAGCCCTCTTGGATGAGGGGTAAGGGAAGATTTTTTTCCAAGTCTGAACATTTTCAAATTTTTTCTATTGACAGTGTCCTTTGCCTTACAAAATCTTTTCAATTTCATAAAGTCCAGTTTATCAGTTCTTGAACTTTGAGCCATTGGAATTTTTTAAAGAAATTTTCTTCTATGACAATGTGTTCAAGACAATTTTCCACTTTCTCTTCTATTAGAATTAATATATTACTGGGCAGTAGTGGTGCATGCCTTTAATCCCAGCACTTGGGCGGCAGAGGCAGGTGGATTTCTCAGTTCGAGGCCAGCCTGGTCTACAGAGTGAGTTCCAGGACAGCCAGGACTACACAGAGAAATTCTGTCTCAAAAAACCAAAAAGAGAAAAAAAAGTTTAAATAATTAGTATATGTCATTTTATCTTGACATCCTTGATCCATTGGACTTGAGCTATATGCAAAGTGACAAATATGGATCTATTTTAATTATGCTACATACAAACTGACAGTAAAACAAAGAACATTAATTGAAGATGATTTTTCCCATTGTATATTTTTGGCTTCTTTTTCAAAGATCAAGTGTCCTTAAGAGTGTGTGTGTGTGTGTGTGTGGTTTGTGTGTGTGCGCTTGCACGTGCATGTGCTTTGAGTCTTCAATTCTATTCCATTGATCAATATACCAGTCTCTATACCAATTCTGTGTAGGTTTTATTACTATTGCTCTATTGTAGAGCTTGAAATTCAGAAAGGTGATTCCACCAGCAGATCTTTTATTGTTAGAAATTATTTTCAATAATCTGCATTTTTTGCCTTTCCAGATGAATTTGAGAGTTGTCATTTCTATGTCTTTGAAGAATTGTGTGGTGATTTGTTGAGGATTGTGTTGAATCTGTAGATTGCCTTTAATAGGTTGACCATTTTTACTTTGTTAATTCTGCCAATTAATGGACATGGTAGATCTCTCTGTTTTCTGCCATATTCGATTTATATCTTGAGAGAGGATGTAATTTTCATACAGATCCTTCACTTGTTTGGTTACAGTTATTCTATAATATTTCATATTATTTAGAAGTATTGTTAAAGCAGTTGTATCCACAATTTCTTTTTCAGCATGTTTATCATTTATAAAAAGGAAGGCTAGTGATTTTTTTGAGTTAATTTTATATCCAGTCACAATCCTAAAGCTGTCTATCAGCTGTAGAATTTTTGGGTAGAAATTTTGGGGTCATTTATATATATTATCATATTATCTGCAAATAGTAATATCTTTTCTTCTTTGCCAACTTGTAACCCCTCAATCTCTTTCTCTGTTTTATTGTTCTAGCTAAAACTTTGAGTACTATATTGAATAGATATCAAGAGAGTGTTCATTCTTCTCCTGTACCTGATTTTAATGGGATTGATTAAAGTATCTCTCCATTTATTTGATATTGACAGTAGCTTTGCAGTAAATTGATTTTATTAGGTTAAGGTGTGGGCCTTTAATTCTTAATCCCTGCAATACTGATTTACATGAAGAATAGTTGTATTTTGTCAAATGCTTTTTCAGCACCTAAGGAGATGAAAATTTGATTTTTCTTTGAGTTTGTTTTAATATTGAATTATGTTAAAGTATCTTTATGTATTGAACCACTCTTGGATCCCTGGGAAGATGCCTCCTTGACCATGGTGAGTGATAATTTTTATGTGTTCTTGAATTTGTTCTGCAAGATTTTTTTGGATATGTTTCCATTAATATTCATAAGTGAAATTGGTCTAAAGTTTCCTTTTTGTTGCAGTTTTCGGTGGTTAGGTATAAAAGGTCTTCCTGACCTGTTTCCTAGATTTCCCATTTCTTGGGTTGCTTCCATTTATGTTTTTTTTTTTTTTATTGTTTCTTCTTTCACTTTTAGGTCTTCAACCACTTTATTCAATTCCTTTACCTGCTTGATTGTGTTTTCCTGTATTTCTTTCAAGGATTTGTTTGTTTCTTCTTTGTTGAAAACTGCACTACCCCACGTTTGGGGGCGAAAATGTCTCAGACCATTCTGTCAGTGTTGGGACCCACACTGCCAAAAAGCCTTGGGGAATAACTTGTTAGCCCACACTGCCCAAGCAGCTCTGGTCCATGGGTTGGGATTCAGCAAGAGAGGGAGTGAGGACAGATGAGGAATGGAGACCAGACAGAGTGTGATTCAATCCTGTTTATTCTTCAGTCTCTCTTCTTCTCTCCAAGTCCCAAGTCTTGAGTTCCTAGTCCCTAGTGCCTAGTCCCTAGTGCCTCCAAGTTCCAAGTTTCTTCTTCAAAGTTCTCTCCCAAGTGCCAGCTACCTAATGCGTAATAATTAACTCCAAGTTGTACTGTCTAACCTAATTCCTAGTTCCAAGTTGTACTCTCTGAAGTGTCTGATTCTCTGTTACTCCAAATTGTTCTTAAATCTCCTGTCTGCCTCTCACCTTTTATATGTTTCACTTCTAAGCCACACCTTTAAGTCATGCCTTTAATCATGCCCTTATGCCTTGTCTCTAAATCTGATCTCTAAGTCATGCCCTTAAGTCACACACCTTTAAGTCTCACACACCCAAGGGAAGATCCTGGTTATCTAAAGTGAGATGTTATCAGAGTGTGCTCAGCTGCTGTAGACGGATGTAATCAAGTCTCTTTTAAGGGTGTGTGACTCAAGATGGCTGAAAGGATAATAGCTGCCTTCTGTTGGCTCCCCCACACTTCTTTAAGAGCTTCTACCTGTTTACCTGTGTTTTCCTGTATTTCTTTTGGTCAGTTATTGATATCATTCTTAAAGGACTCTATTATCTTTATGAGATGGTATTTTAGGCCAGCTTTCTACTTTTCAGGTGTGTTGTTGTGTTCAGTGCTGGCTGTGGTGAGACAACTGGGCCATGTGTATTGTCTTCTGTTGCTTATAATCTTGTGCTTGCCTATCTTCATCTTATTATTCCTGCTGTTTTCTGGTACAGGTTTCTCTGTCTGGAGCCTGCTTCTTTTGTCCCTGAGTTGCTTCATGTCTCCTGTGGCCCTGGCTGTAGCAGACCTCCTCTGGGAATTTCTAACTGTGGAGTCTTCAGAGAGGCAGAGAACCTGCTGATCTCTTTCCCTGTCTGCCACACATCTTCGTGAATGCCTTCAGACTGTTGAGTCTTCAGAGGAACACTGAAGCTGTTGTCCTGTGTGAAGGTGTTCTCCAGGGGGCTGGGAGATGGTCTGTGGTTTTTGTTTTCCAGTGTGCAACAGACTCCAAGAAGGCTTTTGGTTTGTTGGTTATCTTTCCTTCATGCTGTGGAGCTCCTGTTAGATTTTCAGACTGTGGTATCAGTTGCCCAGTTGCCTTGTATGCAGCGAATCTCCTGGTATGCTTTCAATCTGTAGTGTCTTTATGGGAGCAGACAATTTGGTGATCAGCTGCGCAGTTGCTCTGGGTATAGTGGAACCCCTGAAATTTTTCATATTGTTATGTCAGTTACCCTGTGTGCAGCTGATCTCCTGGAATGCTTCAGGCTGTGGTGTCTTCAGAGGAGCAGACTAACTGAAGTGTGGGGTTGAGGGGGTCTGCCATGCCATGAGGCACTGACCTAACAGGATAGGTTCTGTTTCATGTATTGTGAATTTGTGTTGTGATTTTGATGGTGATTGGATTGATTTGTAGATTAATTTTGGTAAGATGGGCATTTTCAGTATGTTAATCCTACTTATCCACGTTCATGGAAGATCTTTCTACCTTTGATGATTTCTTAAATTTCCATCAACAAAAATTTGAAGTTTTTACAATACAAATTTTCATTTGCTTGAATAGAATTACTCCAATATATTTTGTAACATACATGGCTATTGTAAATTGTCTTTTTTCAATTTAGCATTTGTATAATGGGGTAACTGATTTCAAAATAATTGACTTAATTCTATATTAGGCACATTGGTGAATGTGTTCTACAGCTGTAGAGGTTCTCTGTTACAATTTTTGAGGTCATAATGTATTCTATCTTATCATCTGAAAAAGTCAATACCTTTACCTCTTTTTTTTTTTTCAATTTGTATCTTCTTCATTGTCTTTGATTTTCTTATTGCCCTGGCTTTAACGTAATACTATGTTGAATTGAGAGGTAGAGAGTTATCAGCATTTTCTCATCCAAGATTTTAATAAAAATGTGTTGTCTCCACTTTCATTGATGCTAGCTAATTGATTACTCGATATAGCTTTGATTATCTTTAAGTATATTCTTTATATCCAAGATTTCTCCAACATTTTTTATAATGAGATTATTGCTTTTATCACAGCCATTTTGTTCTTTAGTGAGATAAACATGTTTTCTTTTACGTTGATATACATGGAGTATTAATTTGATGGCTTTCTCTATGTTGAACCAAACCTGTACCCATAGACGATTATGTCTCTTTGTTAGGTCTTTGTGTGATTTATGATTCATGGTGACTGAGGCCTCATTGAAACTACTTTCTTAGAGATCATTCCAAGTTATTACTAACTATATTATACCTAATCTGTTATGTTGCTGTTCTCTCATACCCTTCTACCCATCATATTTATTTAAATGACCTTGAGTAGAGAGATCTACATGCCCCAACAACCAACTTTGTGTGCATGCTTACTTATGCTCTTTTTATCTGTGCTCGGTAGAATTAACCTGTAATTTACAGCTAATATTAATTTAGAATATGGGTATATATAATATGCTTATCTTTATGGATGTGGTATGCTTATAGCTGGAAGTTTATCTATTTATTATTTTACGACTATTACAGCAAGTTTCATAGTGCCATTGCATTTAAGATCCATGTAATTCACCATTATGTCAAAGTAATGATTTTTAAAAATTTGAACAACAACCAGATTGTTTCTTTTATGAATAAAAATTCAATAAAAAGTATTGTAAAGAATTTCCCTTTTTTTTGTTGACTTTGTTTGATTATCCTCAGCTGAATTTTACTTGAGTGTGTGGTCATCCTATAGCTATTTCTATGAAAAATCCTAATATTGATTTCCAAATATCTGTTTAAATTTTCACACCAGCAAAAGGTTATTCTACTTGATCTCTTTTTTTCTAACATGAACTGTCATATAATTTTTTTAGATTCTTGAGATTGTGTAATACAAAAATAGAAAAACATTACACACCCATATTTATTTGTGTTTACTAATGCCTAAGATGAATCTTCTTTTTTAATATATAAACCTGTTTTATGGATATCGACATTATTTCAGCAAATTGTCTTCTTTTATTTTCTTTTTTTGTTTCCTGGATATTTTATTTATTTACATTCCAAATGGTATCCCCTTCTCAATTTCCCTTCTGGAAACCTTGTATCCCACCATCCCTCTTTCTGCTTCAATGAGAGTGCTTCTTCTCCCAACCACACACTCCCACCTCCCCATCATCATATTCCCCTTCACTGAGGAATTGTGCCTTCACAGAATCAAGATCCTCTCCTCTCATTGATGTCCAACAAGGCCATCCTCTGCTACATTTGTAAATGGAGCCTTGGGTCCTTCCACTTATACTCTTTTGTTGGTGGTTTAATGCCTGGAAGCTCTGGGGGATGGGTCTGGTTGGTTGATATTGTTGTTCTTCCTGTCAGTTGCAAACTCCTTCATCTCCTTCAGTCCTTTCTCTAACTCTTCCATTAGAGACCCTGTGCTCATTTCAATTGTTTGATTCAAACATCAACCTCTGTATTTGTAAGACTTTGGCAGAATCTTGAAGGAGACAGCTATTTCAGGATCCTGTCCGCAAGCAATTCTGCATTTCATAATAGTATCTGGGTTTGGTATCTGTATATGGGATGGATGATCTCTAGGTGAAGTAGTCTCTGGATATCCTTTTACTCAGTCTCTAATCCACACTTTGTCTCCATATTTCCTTTCATAAGTATTTTGTTACTTCCTCTATGAAGGACTGAAGTACCCACACTTTGGTCTTCCTTCTTCTTCAGCTCCATGTGGTCTGTGAGTTCTGTCTTGAATATTGTGAGATTTTGGGCTAATAATATCGACTTATCAGTGAACACATATCATGTGTGTTCTTTTCTTACTAGGTTAACTCACTCACTGTGATATTTTCTAATTCCATTCATTTGCCTAAGAATTTCTTGAATACTCCATTGTGTAAATGTACAACATTTTCCACTTCTATTCCTCTGTTGAAGGATATCTGTGTTTCTCCCAGCTTCTGGCTATTATAAATAAGTGAAAATAGTAGAGCATGTTTCTTTGTTATGTGTCTGAGCATATTTTGGGTATATGCCCAGGAGTGGTATAGCTTGGTTCTCCAACAGTACTATGTCCAATTTTCTATTTCACTTTTTTAAAAATCAATCAGATTCAATGTATTTGGTTTATGTTGAAGTCTGTGACACACTTGATTTTAATGAAGGGTCATTCCCTTCATTAAAGGGAATAGTGGCTAATATTATGTTCTTTATTTAGATATGTAGTAAGACCTGTTTGATTTGTTTAAATATTATATTCTGCCCCATATGTCTGACCTATTGATAAAAATTTATGTGATTTAACTGGTGTGAATATTCAATTTTATTTTATAAGTCAAGCTGTATCAGTTCTAATAGCATTAATTTTTAATATTATTGTGGTTCACCTTCACCTGTGTTCTTCCCATTGTCTATTTATAGGCCTCTTCTTAGGAAGTTCTATATTTTCTCTTAAAGACCCTTAATGCTCATTTACTTATTTTTTATTATTTTTATTTATTTATTGTTGATGATAAAATTTTTATTATATAGAGCATGGTTTTCATGATGGAGACATCTTCAGAAGGGATTTCCAAATTTTCAAAGCATAAAGAGAAAATATAAGGCTAAATGACACAGAGCTACCATTAACACATATCAAAACGTCTACAAAACAAAAATCGAAATGAAAACTATTCATCAAGTCATGGATTTGAAAAAAACAAACTCAGAAAGTGGCACCTGTTATCATCTCAGTGAAAATATTACATTTATTTCCATAGAAGTCAAAAGTCTTTCTCTGATTTTGTAGGACAGAATATTAAGCTGAGATATTGATTCCATTTTTATGCTGTTGGGTGTGCTTTGGGATGAGCTGAAAGGCAGGTGGCAGTGTATGTAGCTGAGGAACCTATATAAAATATCAAACAGTCGTTAGTGTTCGATTTTTTTTCTTAGACACATTTATGCTCTTTCTACTTTCAATCTTCATAGAATATTCTCATCTATCTTTTCATAGTTACATATATTTTGTGTTCTCTGTGCTGAATGTTTTGTGTATGATATTAATACATCATTTGTCAATAATAAAGTCTGTAGACTACTTCTTAGTCAAGAAGTAGAAGACAGATATTTTCTATGCAGAAAGAAATATGCAGTAGATCCAGGCATGAGAAAATGTTCTTCAAATGATGTGAAGATAGAGACATACAGCCCATGAGTCCAGGTTTAAAGCTGCATGAATAAATGTGCATTAAAATAAATAATTTATCTCTAGTTTTACAAATTTTTAGAGGGCCTAGATATATGGCTACTTATTTGTAAATAATATATTTGAGTCTGATTCTCATTATTCTGAACATGAAACTGGGAAGAAGAACCAAACAAATACTTAGCATTCTTTTTGAGGTTCTCACCTCCACTCAAGCTTTTTACTCTACACCTAAACCCTGTAGTTATATTTAGTGTGGCCTGCTGATTGAAAGCTTAAAATTACATCTATGGGTAAGATTCTATGTACAACTTACTTAGCAAAATTTTTTAGTTCTTTAAATTTATATAACTATTTCATTTTTAATTCTATGACAGTAGTCTATTGTGTAAATATATAAGTTTATCTAGAACCATTTCCCTATTGAGGAATATCTGCTCTGAATTGAATGTATGAATATTATGTGGAAATAAGTAGAATTTGTCTTTTTGTGGCTTTCTATTATGACCTGGATAGAGCATTACTCAGTAAGAAAACTATCCATGTTTACTAGGGAACTCTGGTTAAGATGTTTACTACAACACAGTGAATCATTCTTCTCCAATAGCTAATTTACTGTAAACATTCTTATACAAAGTGACAGAGATTTGTTGTGGATTGAGGCTATTGCTTTAAAATTGGATCCAAGTATGTCTGGTGAAAAGATTCCAGAGATGGATTTTTTCCAAATATATGAGTTAACAATGTATTGGTGACTAGACTATCACTTAAAATGCAAGTAAGTCTGACTTCAAATTTAAACAAATGCATTTGCATCTGCTGAGAGTTAAAGTTCACACCTCAAAATAAGCAGATATATCACTTTTTGATGGGGACTATCAAACTCCTGTAAATAAAGTTACTTATAATCAGTTAAGGACTGATTACTCTGTCTAGGCAGATATTATCAGTCGACTATTCTGCAGGTGTGTCCTTTTCTGCACAGTAATTTGTCTGTAGATGAAAAGAGGCAATTCTTGTCTTGTGGCTGTCTCACCACAACTGGAGTAACACCAAGGATGCTCAATTTCTTCTTAGAATCCAATACAGATAGCTGTCAGGAGAAAACAGGTCTCTAATTAAAATGAACATAAATATAGAAATGTTTGTAACATCAATTCTGTGAACTTCTGATGTTTTGAAAACCAGCTATCCATGTAAAGGTAGCCTAGACTGTTGTCTGTTAGCTCCTCTCAGCTATTTCTAAATAAAATATAGAAAACACCCTAAGAATAATCTCAAAGTCATGAATTTGCTATAGTCCCTTAACTCACAGGCTGACCATCTCAAATCAGTTAAGAAAGTTAAAGAAGGACTGGGTCTAAGTCTTGTATTGTTAAATGTGTTATATAGGCACAATGCCTATGAGAGTATCAATATTCATCTCACTTTTATATCAATAAGAAGCTCATACCAATGAAAACCTTAAATTTGAAATCAAAGTAAATTTTGTACCATTTAAGAAATTATAACTTCATCTTGATAATAATTATACACATTTCTACCAATAGGTTATGGCTATGCAATAAGTCCTAGCTAATCCTCCCTGTTCCAACAAAGCCACTACATTTCCCTACAAAGACAGACCAATATTAACCACCTTAGCCCCCAAACCCAGGGAATAGAGTCACTGACTCTTCTTTAACTTCTTCAGGCTGATTATCGGTGTTGAGATATTAGAAGAGGAGTGTGGGGAAGAGTAAATTGAAAAGCCTCTGACACTGTGTCTTCACTGAATCCAGGACATCAGAGGTCTGAGCAGGTGTGCTCAGTTTGCTTGATGAGTAGATACACCAAGGCTGTGTATTCTGCAATATACAATTCTCAAAACAAGTTTTAGTTTCAAGATAAATTTTTTAGAGGGCTGACATTTTATTAAAGATGATTCTAACAACTTTTTTCTTTTTCCATTTTTTAAATTGGTTATAATATTTATCTTTCAAATTTTATCCCTTTACCCAATTCCCCCCACCACCCAGGAACCCCTTATTCCATCCCCCTTCCTTTTGCTACAAGAGTGTGATTTTCCTGTTTCTATGATGCTGTTTCCATTATCATAAACTGTCTCTTAAATTTCTAAATTCTTCTCTTTGTGTTATTAAATCACCTTTTTCCTTTCTTTTTATTCCTTTTTCTTTTTTTCATCTTTTTTAAAATTGGGTATTATATTTACATTTCAGATTTTATCCCCTTACCCCACTTCCTCCCACCACCCAGGAACCTCCTATTCCATCCCCCCTCCTCATGCTTCTATGAGGCTGTGCCCCCACCTACCCTCTGTCCCCACTACCCCCTCTCCACCCTCACACCCCCCCCGTGATCATTTTTCATGGGACCAAGAATCTCCTCTCCCACCTATGCCAGACAAGGCCATCCTCCCCTACATATAACACTGGAGTCATGGGTCCCTCCCTATGTGCTCCCAGGCTGGTGGTTTAGACCCTGTGGGGCTCTGGGTGTTTGATATTGTTGCTTTCCTCCTGGGGTCACAAACCCTTTCTGCTACTTGAGTCTTCTCTCTATCTTCTCTATTGGGAAAATCCTTGATCAGATCAGTGGTTAACTGTGAGCATCATCCTCTGAATGTGTCAGTCTCTGGCAGATCTCTAAGGAGACAGCTATATCATATTCTTGACAGCATACACTTCCTGCCATCCACATCAGTGTCTAGCTTAGGTGACTGTACATGGGATGGATACCCAGGTGGAATTGTCTCCTCCAACCCCAGGTGGGATTGCCCCTCCTTCAGTTTCTGTCCCATATTTTGTTTCCATATTTGTTCTTTTGAGTATTTTGTTTCTTGTTCTAAGTAGAACTGAGGCATCCCCTTTTGGTCTTCCTTCTTCATGAGCTTCATGTGGTCTGTGAGTTGAGTCTTCTCTGGTTTGAATCACAATTTCTAGGTAATTTGCTCTAATCAATTTTTTAATGCTGGATTCACAGCTTCCCAAATGCATTCTACAATTCCTATCTCAATGAGGTGCAATGGGGTATTTCTACTACCCCAGGTTCCTATCAGGCTCCATTTAAGTAAGGAATGCATCCAAGGGAGACCTATTTTCTTTCTGTCATTTTGTACCATGAGGTTCTTCTCTCAGTTCCTTGTTTTGAATAGCATTCTTTTTCCTGATGTACAACCCCACAAAGTGTTAACTGAAATTTTGTCTTCATGTTTTCTCCAGTCAGGAGACATAACTTTGGTGTCTTTTTAATTTTTTGTTGTTTTGTTGTTGATGATTGTTTTGTTGTTGTTGTTGTTGTTGTTGTTGTTGTTGTTGTTGTTTTGCATTGTTTATTTTTAACGGTATTAAAATGGAGAGCAATGTTTGGAATGCATCACTAGATATAAAAGAGGATTTGCTATGTGGTGGCATCAAAAATGATGTGGGCTATATTAAACATTGAAAAACATCAAACAACAAAACACCAATATTTCTTCATTCCACTGAGGCTCCAGTTTGAACACAAACATATTATTCTTCTTTTAACTCTAACCTTCAATGGCAATTAACATCCCCATGCTCTCCATTGCTCTGTAAACAATATAATGATTTGCACTGTCTACTAAAATGCTCTAGAATCATCTTATAGACAAAATTATGTGCTACTTTGTAAGTAATATTTAGATTATGTTTATTTACATTTGAAGAAGACAGAATCATAGTAGACATCGTTATTTAATAAACTGATAAATGAATTAAAAGAAGGAGCTTAGATAATCATTCATCACTCTCTTCTTTATGATTACAGAGGCATATCAAGTGCCCCATCAATGTAACTTTCATGCTGTAATGTTTTGCCTTATCTTTGAACTTTCTGCCAATATCATAATACTTTTCTGACTAAGTTGAATTTGATGTCACATAGTTTATCACAGTACCTTGGGAAAAATCTAGATACCTATTTTTATCACAATTCTATATTATTTGTGGCATTCTTTGTACATTTATTAACTAGAATGGTAATTTCATGAAAGTATTTTGCTTACAAATTTATTTCTACTGTAATATATTTTATTTAAAATTTTATTTTTTTGTTTATTTTTTGTGGCTTCACACATGTATGTGTATGTATCTGTTTGTGTGTATGTCATGCATATATATAATGCACAAAATATTTTTCTTCTAATCGGACAATATAGATATTTACATATGTAGAGATAAGTGAAGCTAAACTATGATGAATACAAGAGTACATTGAGGAAATATGTCAAAAAAAATAAATTAATGAGGATTGTTTGTACATGCACATTGGTGAATCAGGTGAAACACTACCATTTTCCTAGAAAAACCTTTGAGCACTTAGGAGCCAGAATTGCCAATTTCTAAATTTGACTTTTTCAGATCTGTGTTTTGTCCATTTATTTCTGTTTTCCATTACTTTCTCTAGCCGTTATTTGATTTTGGTGGCTTTATATCCTATGTAATTTTTAGCTTGATTTTACTGTTTTAAAGGATTGACATCCTTTAAAAATGTCTGGAAATGTCTCTATCCCTAATTACCTCTAATATAGATCAATATTAATAAATTTACATGGTGTTGTCAAAGAGAAACATTGGTTAGTTGAATGAAGTTCAAGATTCAGAACGTATTTCATACACTTTTTTTTAGAAAGCCAAATCAACAGGAAAGAAAGAGCATGCTAAAAACATGGTGTAGGTATCACTGAAAATCTGCATTTCCTAGAATGAAAATAGTGACATTCCTATGACCCATCCTAACACTGAAGTGTCATATAGACCTCAACATAAAACCAGATGCAATAAATTAAATGTAAACAAAAGTGGGAAATACCATTAACCATTTTGGTACAAAAGGTAATTTTATGAAATATATACTAATAATCCAAGGCCAAAACAAACTGTTCAAAATAAGCACTAATATTAAAATAGTGCACAGATATAAACTGAGAATTCTTTTCAGATATGTGTTAAATGTCTAAAAAAATTTAAAGAAGTTTTTCTTAGGTATATAAACATACAAAAATTATATGACAGAATTGACATTTTATTTTTGTTTAGAGTGCAGAGATTCCACATCTAATGTGAAGATACATATCAAGTGGAACACTTCTTTATTTTTTTAGCAGGACTGCAAAATTTTACAGATATTTAAAGGTAAAACTATGTTTTCTCAGAAAACTAGACAGCCAAACCACAAATTGTCATATGCTCAAAAAAAAAAAAAATCTTCTCCTTTTGATATGGTCATTGGAATTTTTATTCCTATAATGTACATTAAACTACAATGTCAATTTTTCAGGCAGAAATATATTAAAGGAAACAGGTATGTTGTAACATAAAACTGACAATTACATTTCTGCTCTGATAGTACACAAACTTTATATTTGTACTTTTAAATTTGTCCATAAGTTAAAACATATAGCTAGTCACAAATTTGATTTATTTATCACAAGACAAAATAAGTGAAATAAATTATGATTAATATGTCTTTTCAGAGGCTGTGACACCCCAAGTAAAGTTTTCACATTTCAAATAAAATGAAATTTTTAAAATTGAGACTAATATAAGCTATAAATTCTCACTTTGAAACAATAAACTATTTTCAAATGATACCTTTTAAAAATAATTATATCATTATCTTTAATAAAATGTCACACATTATATCAACCACAGTGAAGTGTAGAACTTATACTTAGAAATAATTGAAAAAAAAAAACAATGCCACGAATATGGGCATTAATAATGGGTGGAGGAGCTCAGTCATATAGGAACAGAGAGGGTGAGAGAGGGGTTGTTATGTGAAGGTTATGAAGGGCTAACTGTCCAGATTAATTGGAATTTGTTTGTATATTGCTACTGACCTTAAGTATGGTATCACCATAGCCTGCTTGAAACTTGTTGACTGCAAAATACACACCATTGTTCCTGTTTGACTGAGAAATGGTTCTTGGTTCTATGAGACGTGATACCATGGATGGCTTTTTATGTTGCATTAAAATGTAAATGAATAAAAGGATTAATTAAAAAATACTAGTCCCTAGTGCCTCCAACTTCCAAGTTTCTTCTTCCAAGTGCTAAATGCCTTATGTCTAATTCTTTTTGCCTAATGCCTTATAATTCTTTCACCCCCAAGTCTCAAGTGCTCTTCTTCCAAGTGCCTAATACCTAATAATCATCTTTTGATTTCTTCTGTCTGCCTCTGCCTTTTTATATGTCTCACTTTTAAGGAATGCCTCTAAGTCATGCTCTTAAGTCACACTCTTGGGTGTTATCTCTAAATCACACCTTAAGTCACACCCTTAAATCTCGGCTCTAAATCAAACCTTTAAGTCTCACACACCCAAGGAAAGATCCTGGGTATCTAAAACAAGATGTTATCAGAGTGTGCTCAGCTGTTATAGGCTAATGTAAGCAAATCTATTGTCATGGTATATGGCTCAAGATGGCTGTAAGGATGATAGCAGTCTTCTGTCAGCTCCCCACACAATACAACCAAGCTTCACAATTTCCACTTATGTGTGTGTTCCTGAACATCTCTTTTATTGTGTGTAAATTTTTTTGGTGGTTTAGTGTCTGTTTGTCTTTTTGTTGCTGGTTTTATCTATGTTTACCCCCAAGGAATTAGGTTATGTTAATTTGTTTGTCTTCTTCTAGAGTCGCTATCTTTGAAGGTTTGCTTAGTTTTTCACTTAACTCTCACACAGGACATTGTGAAATATATGTGACATTTGGCTGTGGGTCTTTATGTATGTTTCACTCAGAAAATTTGTGGAAAATCTCAAAAAGATTATTATGAGATTCTGTTCTTGTATTCAATCTGATAGAAGAATAATATGAGGGTATAAATTTGTTGAAGGAAGAAGGCTTATCTGCAATATGTACCTACTAGTCCTCTTAGGATAGGTTTACATATTTCACAGAAATCATAATTTTACAGACAATTCTTATGCTATCAATATGATTCCTATCCATGTTAAATGATTACAAAAGTATAATGAAGCTGTGTTAATTTGAAAGATATTAATTATCTTCCGATGCTGATTTCATGTCTAGTCTTAGATATCCATAATTAACCTTAAATATATTTATACATAATTAATAAACATACATAATGGTGAAGTTTACCATTTATTAAATATTTCAGTCATGGAAAACAGTTATTTTTCTACTAGAGAAAGGGTCACCTTAATAAAACATGTAGACAATTACAATATTATGTTCGAATCTGCTATAGGAAATTTTAAAATATAAATTTCTTCTTATTGAGAAATCTCAGCTGTAATCTTAACTATAGCTGAGAGAAAGCCAACATTTCTGTATTTATTGTGTTTGATTCTAAATACTTTACCTTAAAACATGAATTTGCAAATACATGTTAATAATTATTTAAGTAGACACATAAAAAAATATGTCTGGAGTATGTGTAGACCCCAATCATCTAATTACTACTCATTAGCAAAAAATAATTTGAATTAACTTATGGTTTTATTGGCTATTTCCATTGTCAGTGTCTATTGGAATTTTCACTCTGTGTATATGCCTAGAATTTGTATGAATATGTGTATATCTCTACACAGGAATTTTATTTTTCCATTTGAGCCAGTCACTTTTCAATGATATTCAGATTTACTAGAATAACCATAGCCTGATTGAAGTTGTTCATTAGAGTAATTGCATAATTATTTCTATATGACTGAGAATGAGTTACAAGAGAGAAGTCATCTTGGGTGGCCATTCATACCATGTTTTATGTAAGAAATTAAAACTATGCTAGTCTTTGGAGGCTAAAATTTCCAACATAATTCTACTAATAACTTATTTATGTTTCACTTTATGATGATGAACTGAATATCAACAAGATAAATCGATTGGAATGTGTGCAAGGGCTACTCTGACATATGATATTTGGGTAAGTAGATACTGAGACTAAAAGTTATGCCATTTTTTAAAGTCTTGACTTGAAGGGTATTGCAGTATCCTACAATGATCTCTTTAATCACAATATAAAAGTATTTCTACTTTTACTTTTATCACACACACCCAAAGAAACATGATTACACACACACACACATGCACACGCACACGCGTATACTGCACATGATGAGTAGGCGCCAGTGGTTAAAGTTAAAGATTAAAAATGATTGACTCTTAATCCAGATTTTTTCTATAAATTTGATATAGTGTGATAAAAGTACACTTTAATATTACAAACATTACAAATCTGAAAAGAAAATTTTAGAAATATATTAGATATAGCTTCAATAATGAATGAAATTATATGTGGAGGCATATTGCTCTCCCAATTCGGGTAGAGCTAAGGTAGGAGGAGTAAGGAGAGCAAAAGAAAGAGTAAGAAGAGGAAGAGAAGAAGGAAGAGGTGGAGCTAGTGAGAGAGAACCAGAGAGAAGGGAACATGGCAGTGGATATTCACATGTCTCTTGCAGTTAGTCATAGGTAGTTGATATATCGAGGTTGGGTATTGGCTTGCACCTCTAATTGTGTGGGAATCTTGTTATTGAGCATTATTAAATATATAAATCCTTTTGATTACCTAAGCATTAGAGTCTCATTTCCACAAGGCATGTGTGGGTGACTGGATGGTCTGGGCTCATTCCAGCCTTGTGGAGACAGCATGGAAGATTGGCAGAGCCATCTCCCATGCTGGTGTCTTAGGGTAGCAGGGCCAGTGTCTTGAGTTGTTGAGCTGGTGGCCTGAGCCAGTGGCCTCGCTTCTAGCCTTGTCTAGAATATGGCAGCCATAACAACAAGCCAGATCGGGTGCTGCCAATTTTAAATATTACCCACACAAAATTAAAATTACAAAACATACTATCAGTGTACAGAAAACCTATAAAATATGACAAATTTTGTTTTGGCAGATGAAGATACAACATAATATTATATAGCTTTCTTCATTAAGCCTTGTTCTTAACTTACCAATATAACAATGTTTTTGACCCATATCAATGACCATACTGTAAAATTGTTTCACTTAGGACTTTAAACCAAGACAATGGAACTTATATTTAGACAGACAACTGTCACAGAAAATACAGAAGACAAGGGAAGTAACCCATATTTTTGACAGAATAGTGTCATTCTCATAGTTCATTAACAATTCCATGATCTTAGAATAAAATATCCATCCACTTATTGAGTTATGGCAATGGTAGTGAAGTCACCTATATAGACCTACCCAAAACTATTATTTCTGGTATAAAAAAGAATACAAACATAATGCTTCCAACAAGGTTAATCATGGTCACTCACTATCATCTACTTTGGTTTGAAAGCTCACAAGAGCAGCAGAATGCAGCAAACAGGAATAGTCTTGTGCAGGAGTAGTTTGTTCTTCTCTCCTTGATGATAAACAACTGGAGCTGCCTTTGTCTGTCCTTATATACTGATGATAAGCTCATAAATTATTATTCTCTACAGAAGAAAGAACTAATTAAACAGGATCTTCTTCAGAATCATCCTGGCCCACTGGATGCCCCTTCAAATATTTCGCTCTGAAGGCAGCTACCTCTAATCTTTCCAGTAGTTGAATTTAGCCAATATCACTTAACAAATATATTTAATCCAGAAACAAAGTTTGCACAATAAAAACTCTTAAATGTGAGAATTCAGGAATAAGACTAAGCCTTCTTATCAGTAGAGAATTTATAGTTATAATTCATAGCAATATACCAAACCTCATAAAAACCTCCTTTTTGTCAAAACAAAAAGCATCTTTGTCTTATAATAATAATAATAATAATAATAATAATAATAATAACAGCATTCTCTTAGAAAAAATAAAATTAATATCTAAAGTCTATGATAAATTACATTTAAAAAATACAGTAAGTGAAATTGTGGCAGATTTGTGAGATTGTTCTGCCCCCTTCCAAGGGACACTATAGCTAGCCTGTCTCACACTAAGTCTCCCATAACTAAGAATACAAAATATCTAAGTCCTAGGAAGACTATCATAAACAGAAAAACAACTAATTTTCTTCCAAAAGGCTTGCCATAACAAGAAACACAGATTCATAAGTCTGGTCCAGAAACCCAATTCTAATCTATCTACAAAAAGGTCTGCCTTAACCTGGGTAAGAATGATACAGAAACATAAGAGCTCCACTGCAACAAGGGGAAGAATATCAGCGGCCTGGCCTAACATGTGAGAGCACATGATCACAGATCAGGAGGCCTGATCTGATCTAGGTCACAGACCTCAACTTGCCTGAAAGAAAATTTGCTCCAGTTATAAACCATCCCTGGAAGCCCCAGAGAAAACCAGGTGAAGAAAAGAAAGCACAACAACAACAACAAAAGAGAAATCAATATAATTTTTGAAACATCAGAACCCAGTATTATTACCACACTCATTAATGGATCTTCTAAAATACCCAAAAAGCAAGATTCAGAAAAAAAATTTCTATGGCATAATTATACTAGATGTCTTTATAAATTACTTCTTTAAAAAACACAGGAAAATGCAGTCAAATACCAGAAAGAAATTAACTAAACTTTCCAAAACCTAAAAATAGTATCAGAAAACATGAATCACAAATAGAAGGAATCCATGAGATGGATAACCTAAGAAAGTGATTAGGGAATACAGATGCAAGAATCAGTAACAAAGCACAAGATACTGAAGAGAGAATCTGAAGTACAGAATGTATCAAAGAATATATTGACACATCAGTCAAAGAAAAAACAGTGAACTGGTTCCTTCCAGTCTGGGCCAGAGCACTGAGCAGATCTTGGGTGGCAGCTCTGCCCCCAACCTCCAAGAACCCAGAGGAAGCAGGGATCCCAGGCACTCTAACTCGGGCAGTATCTTAGGTAAGCAGACAGCAGGGCCCACCCTAAACAGGGAGTAATCGGGACCCACCAAGGACCCAGGAAGTCACTCCCAGCCTGGAACACTGGTTCCTTGTTAGGAGCCGCAGTGAGCTTGACAGCATTCACCATTATAAGACGACGGCGCAGGCATCCCGTGCTCCCACAAGTAAACAACTAACTGCGCAGGTGCAAAAGGCAAAATCACGCCAAAGTCACTGCCCATCCCAGGGCGTAATATGGGTGATGAGTGAACAGCCAATCAGAAGTGAACACGCCACTCTAGGGTACATATAGCAGTGCCTTTCCTGGGCTTGGTGTCTTTCGGCTTCTGCTTATACAAGAATAAAGCCTCGTTGTAGTAACTACCTGAACATTGCCTCACATGTCTCTTTCACGGGGGGGGGGGGGAGGGGGGGGAAGTGGACACGGAAGAGACCCGGAATATCTGGTGCCAAAACCCAGGACTTTCAAGGCGCCGCGGGAGACCCCCCCACCCCCGAGATTCGGGGAGGGTTAAAAGACTACAGGATCGAGGTACGGCACTGAGAGGTATGTTTGGGGTGGAAGCCTTGGTTGCGAGCGGATTTTCACTCATTGCTGCCGCTGCGCTAATTGGCCTCTTGTTTGCATTGCTTTCGATTTTAGCTTATTTGTGTTGTGAGGATCCAGCTCACAGCACAGCTATTAGGGCAAGTCAAGAGGTTTCAAGAGAGGTCCACTCCAGGGTATCAGAAACAGAGTGTGTTAGCTGGCATCAGGCCAAGGAGCCTGGGGAAAAAGATCAGGCCAAGAATCCTGGAAAGGAGAAGCAGGCAAAAAAGCCTGGACAGCAGAGACAGGCCAAGAAGCCTGGTCAAAGAAAAGAGTACTCAAAAGGAACAGGGGCCACTGCAGGGCCTGTTAAGGTTAAGACCCTTCACCGGCTGGTAAAGAGAGAGTGGAGGTCAAAAGGACCCCCCTATATCCCATTAAGGAGCTTGCCGCCATAGACCTTAGCAGCTCCAAGGAAGACCTAACACAAGGAGAGGAAGAGAGCCTAGAGCAGGAGGCAGCCGCCTGTGCAAAAAATAACTATCCTGAGATAAGACTAAGAAAGACCTTGAGTCCCTCGGCCCGCCCTTGCCTCCAACCTATGCCCTGGGCAGTGCCTCTAATTCATTTCTCAGACCAGGAGATTGGAGGCAGCTACAGCTGGCATTTCCGGTCTTTGAAGTGGCAGAACAAGCATGTGTTCATGCCCCAGTAGAGTATAGGCAGGTCAAAGAATTAGCTGAGGCAGTATGTGCATATGGAATTGGGGTTAATTTTACCATAGCCAGGTCACTATCGACCAAGCACTCGTAGCCTTGGAGCAAGGATCTTCCCCTGAAATTTGGCTATCTATGCTAAGAAAGTAACTGATGACTGAGACCCTCAGTCGATGCACCCCAAGGGTTCAGCCCATTGCACTGGGTCGATGAGAAGTCTAAGTCCAGCCAGCCCTTGCCTGAATAACTGTGGTACCTGAATATTTAGAGGTGTTTGCGAGTGGGTACTCAACAGGAAATGTTCCACGAGTGTGGATAGATTTCCCGAAAGTATGCCTGATTGGACAAAGGTTTGATGCCAAGAAACCTCCTCTCCTGGTGGCACCCCAGGGTGGAGGCTCCCTTTCCCCATCAAAAGGCATCAAGATGGGTTTGGGAGGTATTACTCATTTCATGACGACAAGAGAAGAAACCCATTACAATATCTCATTTTGCACGGGGGATCAGGCCTCTGCTTTCCTTCACTGAGTTGGTGCCACGCTTGATAGGCAAAAGGCTGTTCCATCTTAATAAAATTGATAGGTGGAGATGTTAGGAGCTGTGGTGAGCATGACAGCATTAGCCATTACAAGATGTCTCGGGCATCCTGTGCTCCCACAAGTAAACAACTAACTGCACAGGTGCAAAAGGCAAAAGCGCACCAAAGTCACTGCCCATCCCGGGGCGTAATATGGGTGATGAGTGAACAGCCAATCAGAAGCGAATACACCACTCTAGGGTATATATAAGCAGTGCCTTTTCTGGGCATGGTGTCTTCTGCTTCTGCTGATACAAGAATAAGGCCTCATTGTAGTAACCACCCGAACACTGCCTCGCGTGTCTCTTTCTCAGGCGAAGGGGACTCGGACGGACTCTGAACAATCCCTTCCAGTCTGGGCCAGAGCACTGAGCAGATCTTGGGTGGCAGCTCTGCCCCCAACCTCCAAGAACCCGGAGGAAGCGGGGATTCCAGGCTCTCAAACTCGGGCAGTATCTTAGGTAAGCAGACAGCAGGGCCTGCCCTAAACAGGGAGTAAATCGGACCCACCAAGCACCCAGGAAGTCACTCCCGGCCTGGAACACTGGTTCCTTCTGGTCTGGGCCAGAGCACTGAGCAGATCTTGGGTGGCAGCTCTGTCCCCAACCTCCAAGAACCCAGAGGAAGCAGGGATCCCAGGCGCTCTAACTTGGACAGAGTCTTAGAAACTAGTTCTCGGATCTGAGGCCTGGACCAGACCTCTGCCAGGTCTACTGTTGTGTGGACCCTGGACTCCACCTGAGACATACTTGAAGGTCCACTCAACCCAGAGCCACAGAGGAACAACTGAACTCAGAGCTTCAGAGAACACATCCTGAGATATTCTAGAGGAGACAATGCACTCAGAACAGCAGACACCTACCTGGACTGCTACCTTGGAGGTACCATATCCTGAGGCATCCTAGAGGTACCACTGTAATCAGTGCAGCTGGAAAAGATCACAGAGACATCTGGACCCCTAGGAGATCAAACACAAGCTAGATAACTAGAAAGGCAGGCTTCAGTCAGAGACAGCAAGTACAGGCAGCACTAGAGTTAACCAGATGGCAAAAGGCAAGAGTAAAAAAAAAAAAAAAAAAAAAAAAAAGCAACAGAAACCAAAGTTACATGGCATCATCAGAACCCAGCTCCCCCATCAGAGCAAGCCCTGAACACACCATCACACCAGAAAAGCAGGATTCAGAATTAAAATCACTTCTCATGATGATGATAGAGGACTTTAAGAAAGACATAAATAACACTCTCAAAGAAATTAAGGAGAGCACTGGTAGACAGATAGAAACCCTAAAGAGGAAACACAAAAATCCCTTAAGGAATTGCAAAAAAATGCAAACAAACAGGAGAAGGAATTAAACAAAAACATGCAGGATCTAACAATGGAAGTAGAAATCACAAGAAATCACAAAGGGACAATACCCTGGAGACAGAAAACCTAAAAAAAAAGATCAGGAGTCATAGACACAAGTGTCACCAACAGAATACAAGAGATGGAAGAGAGAATCTTATGTGCAGAAGATACCATGGAAAACATTGACACAACTGTCAAAGAAAATGCAAAATACAAAAAGCTACTAACCCAAAGTATACAAGAAATCCAAGACACAATGAGAAGGCCAAAGCTAAGGATAATAGGTATAGATGAGGGGGAAGACTCCTAACTTAAAGGACCAGTAAATATCCTCAACAAAATTATAGAGGAAAACTTCCCTAACCTAAAGAAAGAGATGTCCATAAATATACAAGAAGCCTACAGAACTCCAAATAGTTTAGACCAGAAAAGAAATACTTCCCGCCACATAATAGTCAAAACATCAAATGTACAAAACAAAGAAAAAATACTAAAAGCAGTAAGGGAAAAAGGCAAAATAACATATAAAGGCAGACCTATAAGAATTATACCAGACTTCTCACCAGAGACCATAAAAGCCAGAAGATCCTGGACTGATATCATACAGACCCTAAGAGAACACAAATGCCAGCCCAGACTACTATACCCAGCAAAACTGTCAATCATTATTGATGGAGAAACCAAAATATTCCATGACAAATCCAAATTCACACAGTATCTTAACACAAATCCAGCACTTCACAGGATAATTGGTGGAAAACTTCATCACAAGGAGGGAAACTACAACCTAGAAAAAACAAGGAAGTAATCTTCCAAAAGCCTTAAAGAAGGTAGCTACACAAACATATCTCCACTGCCAATAACAAAAATAACAGGAAACAACATTCATTTCTCCTTAATATCTCTTAGTATCAATGGACTCAATTCTCCAGTAAAAAGACATAGACTATCAGACTGGATACGTAAGCAGGACCCAACATTTTGCTGCATTCAGGAAACACACCTTTGTGAAAAAGAAAGGCACTACCTCAGAGTAAAAGGTTGGAAAACAATCTTCCAAGCAAATGGTCCCAAGAAACAAGCTGGAGTAGCAATTCTAATATCAAATAAAGTCATTTTTCAACCAGAAGTAATCAAAAAAGATAAAGAAGGACACTTCATATTCATGAAAGGAAAAATGTACCAAGAGGAACTTGCAATTCTCAACATCTATGCCCCAAATGTAAGGGCACCCACATACATAAAAGAAACTTTACTAAAACTTAAAGTATACATTACACCCTACACAATAATAGTGGGAGATTTCAACACCCCACTCTCAGCTATGGACTGATCTTGGAAACAGAAACTAAATCAAGACACAATGAAACCAACAGAAGTTATGAACCATTTGGACTTAACTGACATCTATAGAACATTTCATCCTAAAACAAAAGAATATACCTTTTTCTCAGCACCTCATAGTACCTTCTCCAAAATAGACCATATAATTGGACACAAAACAGGCCTCAACAGATACAAAAAGACTGAAATAATTCCTAGTACCTTATCAGACCCCCATGGACTAAGACTCGTCTTTGGCATGGACAAAAACAACAGAAAGCCCATGTACACTTGGAAACTGAACAATGCTCTACTCAATGAAAACTTGGTCAAGGAAAAATAAAGAAAGAAATAAAAGACTTCTTAGATTTAAATGAAAATGAGGACGCATCACATCAAAACATGTGGGACTCACTGAAAGCAGTACTAAGAGGAAAAATCATAGCTCTAAGTGCTCACAAAAAGAAAATGGAAAGAGCATACATTAACAACTTGACAGCAAACCTGAAAGCATTAGGACAAAAAGAAGCTAATATACCCAAGAGGAGTAGATGGCAGGAAATAATCAAACTCAGGGCTGAAATCAACCAACTTGAAACAAAAAGAACTATAGAAAATATCAACAAAACCAGGAGCTGGTTCTTTGAGAAAAGCAACAAGATAGACAAACCCTTAGCCAGACTAACTAAAGGGCACAGAGACAGTATTCAAATTATTAAAATCAGGACTGAAAAGGGAGACATAACAACAGAAACAGAGGAAATTAAAAAAATTATCAGATCCTACTACAAAGGCCTATACTAAACAAAATTGGAAAATCTGGATGAAATGGACATTTTTCTAGATAGATACCAGGTACCAAAGTTAAAGGAGGAGCAGATAAATCATCTAAACAGCAGCATAACCCCTAAAGAAGTAGAAGCAGTCATTAAAAACCTCCTCACCAAAAAAAGTCCAGGACCAGATGGTTTTAGTGCAGAATTAAATCAGACCTTCCAGGAAGAGCTAATACCAATTCTCTTCAAACTATTCCACAGAATAGAAATAGAAGGAAAAATACCCAATTTGTTCTATGAAGCTACAATTACGCTCATACCTAAGCCTCACAAAGACCCAACAAAGAAGGAGAACTACAGACCATTCTCTCTTATGAATATCGATGCAAAAATACTCAATAAAATTCTCGCAAACCAAATCCAACAACACATCAAAGCAATCATTCATCATGATCAAGTAGGCTTTTTCCCAGGAATGCAGGGATGGTTCAATATTCAGAAATCCATCAATGTAATCCACTACAGAAATAAACTCAAAAAAAAAAAAAAAAAAAAAAAACCACATGGTCATCTCACTAGATGCTGAGAAAGCATTTGACAAAATACAACATCCCTTCATGTTAAAAGTCTTGGAAAGATTAGGAATTCAAGGTCCATACCTAAAAATAGTAAAAGCAATATACAGCAAGCCAGTAGCCAACATCAAACTAAATGGAGAGAAACTTGAAGCAATCCCACTGAGATCAGGGACCAGACAAGGCTGCCCACTCTCACCCTACCTATTCAATATAGTACTGGAAGTCCTAGCTAGAGCAATTAGACAACAAAAGGAAGTCAAAGGGATACAAATAGGAAAGGAAGAAGTCAAAATTTCACTATTTGCAGATGGTATGATAGTATACTTAAGCAACCCTAAAACTTTAGGAGTTCTCACTCCTAAACCTGATAAACAACTTCAGTAAAGTGGCTGGATATAAAATCAACTCAAACAAATCAGTAGCCTTCCTATACTCAAAAGATAAACAGGTTGAGAAAGAAATTATGGAAATGACACCCTTCATAATAGCCACAAATAATCTAAAATATCTTGGAGTGAATCTAACTAAGCAAGTGAAAGATCTGTATGACAAGAACTTCAAGTCTCTGAAGAAAGAAATCGAAGATCTCAGAAGATGGAAAAATCTCCCATGCTCCTGGATTGGCAGGATTAATATAGTAAAAATGGCCATCTTGCCAAAAGCAATCTATAAATTCAATTCAATCCTCATCAAAATTCCAAATCAATTCTTCATAGAGATAGAAAGAGCAATTTGCCAATTTATTTGGAACAACAAAAAACCCAGGATAGCAAGAACTATTCTCAACAACAAAAGAACTTTTGGGGGAATCACCATCCCTGACCTCAACTTATACTACAGGGCAATAGTAATAAAAACTGCATGGTATTGGTACAGAGACAGGCATGAAGATCAGTTGAATAGAACTGAGGATCCAGAAATGAGCCCACATACCTATGGTCACTTGATCTTTGACAAAGGAGCTAAAACCATCCAGTGGAAAACGGACAGCATTTCAGCAAATGGTGTTGTTTCATCTGGAGGTCAACATGTAAAAGGATGGAAATCAATCCATTCATATCTCCTTGTACAAAGCTCAAATCCAAGTGGATAAAAGACCTTCACTTAAAACCAGATACACTGAAACTAATAGAAGAGAAGGTGGCAAAGACCCTTGAATACCTAGGCACAGGGGAAAATTTCTGAGCAGAACACCAATGGCTTATGCTCTAAGATCAAGAATTGACAAATGGGACCTCATTAAATTGCAAATCTCCTGTAAGGCAAAGGACATTGTCAATAAGACAAATCTGCAACCAACAGATTGGGAAAAGATCCTAATCAATCTTACATCTGATAGAGGATTCATATTCAAGATACACAAAGAACTCGAGAAATTATACTGCAGACAACCATATAATCCTATTAAAAATGGGGTACAGAGCTAAGCAAAGAATTCTCAACAGAGGAAACTCGAATGGCTGAGAAGCACCTTAAGAAATGCTCCATATCCTTAGTCATCAGGGAAATGCAAATCAAAACAACCCTGAGATACCACTTCACGCCAATCAGAATGGCTAAGATCAAAAACTCAGGTGATAGTAGATGCCTGTAAGGATATGGAGAAAGAGGAACACTCCTCCATGCAGAGAAAGAGGAACACTCCTCCATTGTTGGTGAGATTGCAAGCTGGTACAACCACTCTGGAAGTCAGTCTGGCTTTTCCTCAGAAAGCTGCACATAGCATTACCTGAGGATCCAGCTATAGCACTCCTGGGCATATACCCTGAAGATGCTCCAACATGTAATAAAGACATATGCTCCATTATGTTCATAGCAGCCTTACTTATAATAGCCAGAAGCTGGAAAGAACCAAGATGTCCTTCAATAGAAGAATGGATACAAAAAATGTGGTACATCTACACAATGGAGTATTACTCAGCTATTAAAAATAATTAATTCGAGTAATTTTTAGGTAAATGGATGGATGTAGAAATTATCATCTTGAGTGAGTTAACCCAATCCCAAAAGAACACACAGGGTATTTACTCACTGTTAAGCGGATGTTAGCCCCAAAGCTAGGGTTATCGAAGACTCAACCAGCAGACCACATGAATCTCATGAAGAAGGAAGACCAAGAGGGGATGGCACAGTTCTTCTTAGAACGAGAAACAAAAATGCTCAAGGGAGCAAATATGAAAACAAAACATGGGACAGAAACTGAAGGAGGGGCCATCAGGAGACCACTCCACCTCGGTATTCATCCCATGTACAGCCACCTAAGCTAAACACTGTTGTGGATGGCTGGAAGTGCATAATCTGAGGAACATGATATAGCTGTCTCCTTAGAGGTCTGCCAAAGACTAACACACTCAGAGGACGATGCTCACAGTTAACCACTGATATGATCAGGAGTTTCCCAATAGAGAACTTAGAGAGAGGACTGAAGGAGCAGAAAGGGTTTGAGACCCCAGAAGGAAAGCAAAAATACCAAAAACCAGAGCCCCCCAGGGTCTAAACCACCAGCCAGTGAACACATAGGGAGGGACCCAAGACTCCAGCGGTATATGTAGGGGAGGATGGCCTTGTCGGGCATAGGTGGAAGAGGAGTTTCTTGGTCCCATAAAAAAATAAACACAGAGTGGGGGGGAATGTGAGGGTGGGGAGGGGATAGTGTGGGGGGGTAGGTACGGTCACTGCCTCATAGAAACATGAGGAGGGGGACGGGATGGGAAGTTTCTGGGTGGTGGGAGGAAGTAGGGTAAGGGGATAAAATCTGAAATGTAAATATTACAACCAATTTTAATAATGGGGAAAAATGAAAAGTTGTTAGAACCAACATCTTTAAAAAAAAATGTCAGCCCCCGGGGGGGGGAATTTTTTTTGATACTAAAACTTGTTCTGAGAATTGTATATTGCAGAATACACAGCCTTGGTGTATCTACTCATCAAGCATACTGAGCAGACCTGCCCAAACCTCCAATGTCCTGGAATTCCATCTGGATTCAGTGAAGACACAGCATCAGAGGCTTATCAACTTACTCTTCCCCCCACCCCTCTTCTAATACCTCAATGCCCATAATCACCTTGAAGAAGTTAAAGAAGAGTCAGCACCCCTATTCCCTGGGCTTGGGGACTAATGTGGTTAATAATGGTCTGTCTTTCGAGGGAAAAGTAGTGGTTTTATTGGAACAGCAAGATTACCTAGGACTTATTGCATAGCCATAACCTATTGGTAGAAATCTGTATAATTATTATCGAGATGAAGTTATAATTTCTTAAATGGTACAAAATTTACTTTGATTTTAAATTTAAGATTTTCATTGGTATGAGCTCCTTATTAATATAAAAGTGAGATGAATATTGATACTCTCATGGGCAATGTGCCTGTATAACACATTTAGGCATACAAGGCCTAGACCCAGTCCTTCCTTAACTTTTTTAACTGATTTGGGATGGTTAGCCTATGAGTTAAGGGACTATAGCAAATTTATGGCTTTGAGTTTATTGTTAGGAGGTTTCCCATATTTTATTTAGAAATAGCTGAGAGGAGTGTACAGACAACAGTCCAGGTGAGCTTACATGGATAGTTGGTTTTCAAAACGTCAGAAGTCCATAGAATTGACGCTACAAAATTTTATATATTAATGTCCATTCTGATTAGAGACCTGTCTGCTCCTGACAGCTTCCTATTGTGGATTCTAAGAAGAAATTGAGCATCCTTGGAGTTATGCCAGTTGTGTGGTGACAGCCACTAGGCAAGAATTGCCTCTTTTCATCTACAGACAAATTACTGTCCAGAAGAGGACACACATGCAGAATAGTAGACTGATTATATCTGCCTAGAGAGAGTAATCAGTCCTTAATAATTCTGCATCACTAAGGTCTGTCAGATGACTCTGAGCCAGAGGGCTGAATGAAGATTTGATGCTCGAACGTTCGGTAGTATAGGGGCTTCTCAGGTGTTCAGCGGTCTCTATAAATTGGCTAAGTTTTAGAACTATGTTTAGTGCTTCCCATAACTTCAGTTAACTCAGTCATTCTGGATTTCTAATGGGGTTGAAGACCCATAGTCTCATAGCCAATCCTGACTATTTACTTTGAGAGAAAAGATCTGAGTAGATAGTTTTCAGCTGACATTCATTCTAAAGCAAAAAAAAAAAAAAAAAAAAAAAAAAAAAAAAAAAAAGCCAGGATCAAAAGTAAGTGTTTTAGTTAGAAGAGATGACAGAGGTTCTGGTTAGTCAACAAAATGATCGACTGGGTATTAGGACTATCTTGTACCTCACTGGTACAATTAGGAAAAAGTATGCTCTAATTGTATTTTGAGAGATAAGTTTTACTTTAACAGGAAGAGTGATATGTAGGAGGAGCTAAGTGGGAAGGAGTATTGAGAGGAAGAGATGGAGTAAGGAGAGAAGATGAAGGAGAGGAGAAGCTAGGTGATGAGAGAGAGAAAGAGAGAGTGGGCATGGAGGCAGATGTTCACAGGTCTCCACTAGTCAAAGATAGTTTTTATATCTAGGTTGGGTATTGGGTTACGCTTCCGATTGAGTATTACCAAACTTATAAATCCTTTGATTAACATTTTTAAAAAATTGTATAAAGCAAAAAGGAAAGGGGGGCATGGGACAGGGGTTTTCTAAGGAGGGGAAATGGGGAAAGTGGATGCCATCTTAAATGTAAATAAAATAAGAAAAAAAACAAAAAAAAAAAATAAATTCAACATGCACCACCCCTAAAAAAAAAGAAAGAAAGAAAAAACAGTGAATAAAAAAAGAACCTAACCAAAACAATGAGAAAAATGGGAATACAATGAAAACAAACAAAAAAAACCTAAGACTAATAATAATAGAAGAGGATAAAAATTCCCAGTTCAAATGGATAAAAACATGTTCAATGAAACAGAAAAAAATGTCTTTTACCTAAAGTAAGTGATGGCCATACATTTAAGAGAAGCCTACAGAATATAAAATAAATCGAACCCGAAAAATAAGAATTTTTTCAACAACAACAACAACAAAAAACATTATATAGACAGAGGAATTAAAGAATATTAAAATATGTACAGGCGATAAGGCCTAGTAACACATAAAGGCAGGTCTATCATAACTACACCAAATTTCTCAAGAGAGAAGCAAAGGAACAGAAGATCTTGGACTGATGTTATACAGAAGCTACGGGGCCAAAAATGACATTCTATGGAGAAGATGATATACACAAGATTATATCTAAGTGACACTAAAATATGTACCAGGCAATTTTTTCAGCAAAGTGGCTGTATATAATATTAACTCAAACTAAAAAGAGCTTTCATTTATACAAATGCTAATTGTATAAAAGTTTTATGCTCCATGATCAACAATCAAGTAAAAAATGGGACCTCAATAAATTGAAAAGCCAATAGGACAGAAAGGGAACCTACAGATTAGGGAAAGATATTTAATATCTCTACATCCAATAGTGGGCTAATATCCAAAATACATAAAGAACTCAAGAAGTTAGACTAAAAACAAAAACAAACAAACAAACAAAAAACCCAAATAACTCAATTTTTAAAAAGCTTTAGAGATCAACAGAGAGTTCTCAACAGAAAAAATTCAAATGATCTTGAAACTATTTATGAAAGTTTCAAAATTATTACACATCAAAAAAAGTATCAATCCACTTTTCCCATCTGGCACTTTCACCTATGAGAATAGGGGGACCACCTATTTCACAACACCCCTTTCCTTTTGAAATCACTACATTTCTTGGCACATCATCACTGACTAAAGCCACACACGGCTATCAAGTTGGAGCAGGAGTACCTACATGCAGACATAAGAGACATATTAATTCCAACAAAAGGTATTCAGGGGCCAAAACCAAGCTTTATTTTTCTCATATATTATGGGTGCATGGTCCTGTCCTTGTATGCTTCCATATTGTAGATTTAATCTTTGTTTGGGCTCAAGGACTAGATTATTGTACACTATTTGAGGTTTATTAGAGTTCCTCTCTTGGGAGACTTCCACAACCTTTCATATAACTCTTTCCAAAGACATTATGAAACCATGCCTTTGGCATTGGCTCTCTGGATCTATTGATACAAGAGCTCAGTGCATAATCACTAGAATCTCATTTCGACAAATGAATGCATCCTGTGAGGATTCAAGGAAGTTGAAATAAGCAGGCAATCCTTCAGTATGCATTTATGATTCCTCTGAGGTGAGGCAGATAAACATATTTCACAGAAATCACACTTTTATAGGCTATTCATATGCTACAGGAATGATTCTGACACATAGTAAATCATTACAAATGCATAACTAATCTGTATTAATTTGACACACGGGTACCTTTTTTCAAAATGTGACCACAAGTGAAGTTACAGACTTGTATATTTAGATTGAGATGATTATATACATATATATGTATGTATGTGTACATGTATATGTGTATACATGTGTATTATGTGTATATGTATATATACATACATGTATATACATGTGTACATACATATATGTGTATATACATATACACATACATACATATATATGTATAAATACACCTATATTATATATTATATATGTGTACATATGTATATATAATATTATGTATCTGTGTATATATAGGTGTATATATAGAGAGAGAGACAGACAGAGAGACTGAGTGACAGAGAGACAAAGAGTAGAAAGAGAGATAGATATATAACCTATTTTTAGAAATTCATTAATTTTATAAAAGGGTAGCTCTTACTAAAAATTCATGGATTAAATATGTTACTTTTTCTAATTAAAAAAGTTCATGTAATTCCTGTCACTTTAATAAACATTGTAGACAGTAATAATTTCATGCTATAATTCTTACATGAAATTTTGAAATTTATATTCAGTGTGATTGTGGCATTTCAGTTATAAAATTTAACTGGATCTAACTGATAAATACTAAACAATTTGAATTGAATTTTTTATTGTGATTTTAAATGTTATTTCATGCAATATGATTTAGCAAATACACATAATTAATTATTTGAATATAATTTACAATATGTATAAGGAGTATCAGAGTGGACTTTGTCTCATAAATAATACTCATTTACAAAAATAATGATTTGAATTAATTCAATATTTTATTGGCTGGTTCTGCTGGTACTGCCTGTTGCAACATTCATAGTCTGTATCTCCCAAATCTTAATGTTGCCAAATAGATTTCTGAAAGACAGGAAATTTTTCATTTGAGGCATTTGCCATTGTATGAGTTCTTGATCAACTAGCATGTGCTTATATATGACTACTGACTGTGGGAATGCAATCATCACAACATGGTTGAAATCATTGACAGAAAGATGCACATCATTGTTCTTGTTTGACTGAGGAGTTGTTCTTAGCTTTATAGTAGATGTAAACTTTGATGGCTTTCATTTGACGTTATCTGCAAAATAAATTTCAACTCTTTACTTTTCTAGAAATTGGAATAACTTCCTCCTTATTTCTTCTTTATGATAATGGGCAAAATTACCACAAGCAATGCTGATGGCATGGTGTGCTAGAGTATCACAGATACAAAGTGAGAAAAAATGAAAACCATTTTTATCGTCTTACCTTGAGAAGCTATGTGGTATCCTCCAGCAGTGTCTGTGATTCTTATGGCAAAGTGTCCTCCATTTGCTTTTCAGTTAAAACAAACAAACAAACAAACAAACAAAACATCAACTCACACAGAAAATTGGATTTGGGAATAATTGAAAATAACCCAAATTTTTCAAATCAAGATGGTCATAAAGTGAAAAATGGCTCAAATTAGAGATATAGCAGGCAGTGAAAGAAGATATAAGTGGAAAAGTGACAGATGTTTAAAATAATTCATTATTTGTAAGGTGGGCATTTCCTGTACATTAAACTCACTTTTTCAGCAAAGTCAATGTCAATGGAAAATATTACAAGATTGCAAGTCTAGAAAGGGCTTCTTAAAACATGACTCTAATATATTTAGAAAGAACCTCAATCAATATAGGAAACCAATTGAGACTATCTATCTCTATCTATATATCATCTATATCTATCATCTATATCTACAGAAAGAGAACGAGACAGACAGAAGGAGAGACAGAGAGAGAGACAGAGAGAGACAGAGAGAGAGACCAGAAATTTTCAGGGAACACACAATCTACAACTTATGAAGAAATCATAAATATATTTTGGAGAGTCAAAGATACAAGATAAAATCATGATTTTTTTTTTTTGACAAAGCCAAGTTCTGTTTTTAGCAAGACCTACCTATATTATCTATAATTCATCATTGATTCTATTATATAAACATTTACACTTATGATTTTAGTCCTATAGCAAGGAACTTTGTTTTAGACAAAAAATTATCATAGTAAAGAGAGAATTCAAGAGTAAAATACCCATTTTTAACATGATGTACTGTTGGGAAATGGGTATTTTCATTACTCGTGTTAATTCATGTCAAATGAGAGGTTTGCTAAAGACTTCAACACATTGTTAGTGAACTATATTGTTTTCTAACCAACAGTAACTGTTTAAGCCTTAATAAAATCAAAAAATGTGTCAGGTGTCAGAAATCTGTAGGGCATTAAGGTACCACATTAAATACATCCAGTATCCAGTAGTCTTTTCAGTGTTTCCATAGTCATACAAAACTATACCCACCCATTTACTGTGTCATGTTAATGTTAATACAATCACCTATAGACAACTTACCTGTAATAAAAATTTTATGATGAAGAAAATGAATGCAAACACAATGCTCCCAAGGAGGATAAACTCAAGGTTCATGGCAGCTCACTATTATCTATATTAATTTGAAATCTGGCAAGAGAAGTTAGATCAATCAAACTGGAACAGTCTTTTGTAATATATTTTCTCTACCCTGCCTGATGATAACTGGTGTGAGCTGCTTGCTGCCTGGCCTTATATACCAGACTAGTGAGGTCATAATATACCATTGTGTACACAAGTGTGACCTCGTAATTACCCTAAGACCAACCCTGGTCCACAGGAAGGCAGATGAGTCCTGGTTGTCATCTTAAACAATGTAGGACAGGTTCAATATGATGGAAAGGGAGTAAAGTGTTATGGGATACCATGTGAAAGATGCTTAAAATGGCACAAATCATAAACACATGGATTGAATGTATCATATATAATTACTAAGTCCCTTTTGCTCTTTCAAAATTCTTTTCATTTCTGCAATATCCAGCATTCATTTGAAGAAACAGACACACAAACACAGATCCGTATATATACCAACACCAAACACACACACACACACACACACATTCACACATGTACACAAACATATTTGGAGTTGGAGTTACAGTTATACTTTTATAGGTATAGATATAGTTATATTTTTAAAGTTATATTCAGGTCCATTTGTTTCCAAGAATCAGTGTTAGTGATTTATGGGTCTGGAGAAAATGATGAATGGATCAGTGTAAATTCAGCTTGTCATAAAAGGAGGCAATTGCAAGCTAACAAGTGACTGAGCTACTTTTGAACTGACCCTGTGCTCAGGGACAAGCTTTCATGTTTTCTCTATGATTCTTTGAGTTCAAATTATTCTTTTAGGGGTTAGAGTATTCTTTGTCATATATAATACATAATCGAATATGGTATTTTTCTTCAAATCCTTTATTTTTCCAAAGAACTTTCAGGAATGTCAATCATCAAGAAAAAAAATGCAAAAAAAAAAAAAAAGTTACAGCTGAGTGTTCTACAAAGGTAAAAACCTGTGTTTACAGAATTTACATGAAAACAGAAATGTGATAAACAGGTTAGGAAAATGATGAGAATTTTCCTTGACTATTTTTAAACAATTTTTTCCTCCTATTTATTGATTTCATCTGAATACGTTTCTATTGTTTTTTTCCAAAACTTTTTTGTGCAATGAGCAGTATTATTTACTTCTGCAGGTTTTTTTTTTTTTTTTTTTTTTTTTTTTTTTTGCCAGTGCTATGCCAAAATCCCTAATTCATTTACATAAAAATTATACACTACATTCCTTTAGTAATGGATTCCAAGTGGTCAAATCTGTATTCTAATCCTCAGACCCCATTGTTGAGTAAAAACTTGTTTACCCTTCCTAATCCAGTAGACACAGCTATTCATCTATTTTGTCCTTTATATTTTTTATATGCATAACCCATTCCTTAGTAGCAAAGACCAGAGTTCCTATACTTTCAACTATTTTAGTCTCTAAAGGAACAAATCTTGAGTTTTTTGAAACTTATGTTTCAAATACATTGTGTAACAAATTAATCATTCTAAACATGCTATAATTTCTAAGCGATCAGTTACTGCATTTTGGCAAAGTATTCCACCATTTGCATTGTATAATGCATTCAGGGAGACTATGTTCTCAAAGTAAAATCTGTGTCATGCAGTAGAGTACACACTTATTTTATATATGACACATTTTTCATTGACATAAAACTACAGAGATGTTTTGTCCTACAATCCTCACTAATTTTATTTTTTCCCCACTGTACACTATTTTCTTGATGAGTTTTATTTTTTCAAATTTAAAACTGCAGTTTATTCCTAAAAACAGAGATGTAGGTCTTAATTACATACTTTGTTCCCCTCCCAGTCATACACATCTCCTTGTTCCGCTTTCATAGTATTTGGTGAGCATCACTTCTTTTGTATTTTTCATCATTTAGATATATATCTTTTAAATAATCATTTTTATTTGTTTACAATTTAAATGATATTCCCCTTTCCAGTTACCCTTCCATAATCCCCCTTCATTCCATGCATGCCTTTCCCCATCCCCTTTGTCTCTTTGAAAGTGTTCTTCCATCCACTCCTACCTCTACTCTATCACCCCTACCATTCTCTGGCATCTAACCACTGCAGACCAAGGGCCTCTTCTAACATTGATGTGAGATACACATTTTTGGCTACATATGTATCTGGAGACATGGAGTTCTCTATGCATACTCTTTGGTTAGTGGGTTTACTCTCTGAGTGCTCTGGGTCTTCTGGTTAGTTAATATTGTTCATTCTATGGAGTTGCAATTCCCTTCAGCTAACACAGTCCTTCCCCTTATACTTCCATTGGGATCCCTATGCTCAGTCAAAGGATGGCTATGCGTATCTGCATGTGTGTTTGTCAGACTCTGGCAGAGATGCTCATGGGACATCTATAACAGACTGTTGACAGGAAGTGCTTCTTGGCATCATCTATATTATCACCACATCAACTGCAGAATTTGTTATCTATTCATCACTACATCTTAGTCATTCTTACTGGGGCAACATAAACTTTTTTGTTAGGTTTCATTTCAGTTTACTTATTATTAAGGGTGTTTATTAATTTTTTGTCTGCAAATGGGATAGATCCCTAAGCGAGGGGGTTCCCTGGATGCCCCTTTCTTCAGTTTCTGTTCCACTTTTCTCCCTGTCTTTCCTTTGTGCATGAACATTTCTGGGTTTAAATTCCTAAGATGAGTTCATAGCCACATCCCTCAACTAGGGGCCATGACTATCTACTAGAAATCGTCTCTTACTGATTCTATTTTTCTTCTATTGTGAATTTTTCTATATTTTTTATTAATTTAAATTTTATTTAATCTATTTTTACAGTCCAGATTCTATCACCTCCTCATCCACTCTGTAACTATTCTACATTCCATACATCTTTATCTCCCCCATCTCCATGATGATGTTTCCATTCCCACCCCTCCACTCACCATACCTCCCCTCTCCCTGAGGCCTCCAATTTCTTCAGGTTTAGGCACAGCTTCTCCACAAAACCAGGACCCAGCAGTCCTCTGCTGTATATGTGTTGGGGTCCTCATATCAGCTGGTGTATGCTGCCTCATTTCTCTAGTGTATAAGAAATCTTTACTTTCCAGGTTAATTGAGACTCTTGATCCTTGTAAATGGTCACCCTCCCCTTCAACTTCTTCCAGGTTTTTCCAAATTCAACCAAAGTGTTCACCATCATTTGTCCATTGGTTGGGTATAAATATCTGCATGTGACTCAGCTGATTGTTGGGCTTTCAGAGCCCAGTCATTATAAGCCCAGTTTTGTGAGCACTCTATAGCCTCAGTAGTAGTGTCAGGCCTGGGGACCTTCCCTTGAGCTAGATCTCACGTTGGAGCTGTTGCTGGACCTCATTTTCCTACTAATATTTATAATTATAGTAGAAATGTAAATGAAAAATATGTTTTTAGTAATTAGTCTGCTCTTTACTCAGTTTATTCCTTGCTGTACATGAGTTTTTCAGTTTCATATTGCAATTATAATCTTTACTAAAGTTGTTATACATATCACTTTCTGGTCTCTATCAATGAGTTTTCTACCAATTTCAAATATTTTTGCCTGAAATGGAAGGTTCCTATGTTGTTTTTTAACTCAATATTTTATTTACATTTCAGATGCCATCTCCCTTCCCCATTCTCCACCTCCAGTTAATCCCCTATCCCATCCCTTCCCCCCCCCCTTTTTGACTTTCTACTGTTTAAATTATATGCAAGGATTAGGGTTGAGGAACTAGCAATTCAGTAAATGCAAATAGTCAAGGAACAAGCATGACAATAAACCCAGAAAGTCCAAGAACATTCATGGCACTAACCAGAATTCTGTGATTATTCCTTTGATCACTATTTCTAATGGCTTATCAGGTATTTTGGTCAAAACATCTGAGCCTAGTTTTCTGTCTTATCCCAGGGTCATTTTCATACCTGAAGCCTGCTTCTTTGTTCTAGCTTAAGATTTAGATTTCTGCCTGAAATTTCATCTTTGTTCTAGGATAGAATTTAGATTTCTGCCTGAAATTTCTTCTTTGTTCTAGGCTAGAATTTATATTTAAGCCTGAAATTATGTCCTTGTTTTAGCCTAATGTCAGATCTCTGTCTGAAGTACATTTCCTTGTACTTGGCCTATGTCAGATTTCTTCTAAGCAGTCTATTTTCCTGTCCTTGGCTAATGTCAGATTATTGCCAGGCAGCCCCAGAAGCTTTCCACATCTCTTCCTTTTTATTGCATAAACCAGACTGAGCTGGTATTAAGTCATTCTGACATGAAAGCTTCCTTTACTTATCATAGAATATACATTATCTAAAGCAACACACTTCTGTCTTAAGTTAATAAGGCTCTGTGTAGACTCTTACCCATCCTTGGCTTGCCAGCCTGTTAAGTTAATAGCTCTGTCTAGAAGTCTATTTTCAATTTCAAGTCATTTACTTTGGCTGCCAGCCTGTTGATGTAGTTAGAGACAACCTTTACCAAGATGGGCAGGAGAAACAGTATTCCCAAGACAAAAAGGGCTAACATGATTAAGCTATATATGCCATTCCTGAAGTTTGACCAAAATGGAAATACTGACCTCAGGCCATGGATAATTTTATCAGCATTATCTGAAGCATCAAAGCTCAACAGAGCAGCATTGCTTAAATTCACAATCTCACTATGCAAAGTTAAAACAGGCAAAGAGGTGTGAGGATTATGCCAAACACCTTACAGGTGTCCTTAAACTTTTTTCTAATTATAATGACAATCATTGTAGATTTTACAAGTAACACTACTCCAATGATATTCATGATAACACTTGAGATGGATTTAAACTCTTGAACCCTGAACAACTTTCAGATAATTTAAACAGGTTATAGACCATCAATCAATATTTCTAGACATGTACATAATTTTTTTGTCTACTCATTACATTAGTAACATTTTAATTTGCTGGATAGTTAACAAAAATAGCTGTCTTAACTCCTTGTGTCAATGCTATTGTAGAAGCAGGGGTGCTAGCAATTAATAAAATTAAAGCTGTTATACCAGCAATACTCAAGCCCACTACCCTCTTGCTTCTGCTTAAAGCCTAATTCACTTCTTCAGCACTTTCAAGCTTTTTTCAGAGAATCAATGTTTTCTAATCCTCAGGGCAGTAAGACAAAAGCTGGTTGATAGACCCCCATAACAGACATGCATTTCTTTAACACACTAACACAATTAGAAATTATACAGTCAATAAAACTTACAATAAATATTATAGAAGGGACAATTTTAACTTGACAATTAAAAGAACATGAAAACATGCACTAACCATTGTTTGAAATCCAGATCATGTCCCAACTTTATGTTGCTATGATAATATCATAGGGAACTGCCACTAAATTCCAGATATGTCTCTGAAAATGTCAAGATCCAGCCTCTCAAATGTAGACTGTTATTGCCAATATTGGATTCATTTCTAGACCAGTACATGATTGAGTCCTATCAATAGATGGTCCCCTTTAAGAAAAATACAAGAGACATTATAATTTCTCTTGTTGATTGTCCGTCCCACAAGGTCTAAAAACTTGAGCCAAGGCAGCTCATCCCATCTGGGATTTAGGAAGGCAAAGGTGGGTCAGGAACATATGTCCAATACAGCTTCCCAATCACGTTTGTCAAGGCAGTCAACTAGGTCACCGGTGAGCATCATTCTTTGTCTCAGCATCACCATATCTCAACAATCATTCTGGCAGCCACCATGTTTCTATAGCATCCTACAAAAAAAAAAAAAAATGCCCTCTTCCTCATATTAGATACCTGGTCAAGATCATGCCATTTGTCCGTAAGTGGATCCTTTCTTTTCACCTAGGCAAAGTATGGCTAGATGAATGGTGCCATAGACACTCAGCAGAAAGTTCCTTGGCATTAATCTTTTTAAATTTATTATAAAAAGACTTTGATTTAAAAAATATGTGGTGTTCAGATATTTACCTTCCTCTTTTTTATTTTATGAAGATTGTTTTAAAGTTTTATGGGCCCTTTTCTCAATACCTTGTTTTAGAGTATTATACAAAATCCCCATAATGGATTATTGAAAAAAGTCTCAACTGCTTTACTACAATTGCCAGAACTATTAATTGATTTTTTAAATTTGATATGTTATTTATTTACTTTCAAATGTTGTACCCTCTCCCACTTCCCCCACCCCAAACCCCTTGTATCATCTTCCTCCTTCTCCTACTTTTATGAGTGTGTGCCCCCACCCAAAAACCCATTCACACCTTCCTGCTCTCAAATTGTTTAACACTAGGTAATCTAAAATTTCATGGACCCAGGCTCTGCTCTTCCACTGATTGTTGACATGGCCATCCTCAAATACCAATATAGGTGGAGCTCTGAGTGCCTTCCTTTGGTTTCCAGGCTAGAGGTTTAGACCTGGGAAATCTGGTTAAGTATTTTGTTATTCATTAAAAGTAGGACCACCACACCTACACTTTGGTCTTTCCTTTTTTTTTTTTTTTTTCTTCTTTTTGAGCTTCATGTTTTCTATGCTTGTTTCTCAGGTATTGTGAGCTTTGGGGCTAATATCCACTTATTACTGAGTACATATCATGTGTGTTATTTTGTAATTTGTTACCTCACTCAGGATGCTATTTTCCCATTCTGTCCATTTGCCTAAGAATTTCATGAACTCATCATTTTAATAGGTGGCAATACTCCATTGTGTATATGTACCACATTTTCTGAACCCATTCCTCTCTTGAAGGACATCTGGTTTCTTTACAGATTCTGCCTATTATAAATAAGGCTGCTATGAACATAGTGGAACATGTGTTCTTGTTATATGTTGGAACATCTTATGGGTACATTCCCAGGAGTGGTATAGCTTCTGGTTCCTCAGGCAATACTATGTTAAATATTTTTAGGAACCACCAGACTGATTTTCATAGTGATTGTACCAGCTTACAATCCCACCAACAGTGAAGGAGTGTTCCTCTTTCTCCACATCCTCACCAACATCTGCTGTCACCCGAGGATTTGATTTTAGCCATTCTGACGTGTGTGACCTGAAATCTCATGGTTGATTTGATTTGCATTTCCCTGACAACTAAAGATGTTGAACACTTCTTTAGATGCTTTTTCAGCCATTTGAGCTTTCATGGGATTAATTTCATGGGATAAATCTTACTTTATCATGAAGAATAATTGTTTTGCTGTCTTGTGGCATTTTTTTTTGCAAGAATTTTATTAAGTCTTTTTGCATTGATATTCATAAGGTAGATTGGACTGAAGTCCTCTTTCATTGTTGGGTGTTTTGTTTTGTTTTGTTTTGTTTTGTTTTGTTTTGTTTTGTTTTTCGAGACAGGGATTCTCTGTATAGTTCTGGCTGTCCTGGAACTCACCCTGTAGACCAGGCTGTCCTCCAACTCAGAAATCTGTCTGCCTCTGCCTCCCAAGTGCTGGGATTAAAGGCATGCACCACCACTGCCCGGCCTGTTGGGTCTTTTTATGATTCAAGTTTGATCAAAATTATGGCTTAATAGAACAAATAGAATAGTTTCTATTTTCCTTCTGTTTCTATTTTGTGGAATAGTTTATAGGGAATTGGTATTAGGTCTTCTTTGAAGGTCTGAAAGAACTCTGCACAAAAACTTTTGGTCTTGAATTTTTTTTTTTTTTTTTTTTTTTGGTGGAGAGACTTTTAATGACTGCTTCTATTTCTTTCGTGGTTATGGGACTGTTTAGATGGCTTATCTGTGCCTGATTATCTTTGGTAACTGGTATTTGTCTAGAAAATTGTCCATTGCATCCATATTTTCCCATTTTTTGAGGATAGGATTTTGTAGTAAGATCTGGTGATTTTTTTAAATTTCCTCAGTTTCTGTTGTTATGTCACTCTTTTCAGTTCTGATTTTATTAATTTGGATACTGTGTCTGTGCGCTCTGATTAATGTGGCTAAGGATTTATCTATCTTGTTGATTTTCTCAAAGAATCAGCTCCTGATTTAATTAATTATTTGTATAATTCTTTTTATTTGGATTTGGTTCATTTCAGCTCAGGGTTTTATTATTTTTTGACTTGTACTCCTCTTTTTTGTGTTTGCTTCTTTTTGTTTTAGAGCTTTCAGGTATGTTGTCAAGTTGCTTGTGTATGCTCTCTCCAGTTTTGTTTTTTTGTTGTTGTTTTGTTTGTTTCTTTTGTAGCCACTTAGAGCTATGAGTTTTCCTCTTAGCACTGCTTTCATTGTTTTCCATAAGTTTTGGAATGGTGTGTCTTCATTTTCATTAAGTACTGAAAAGTCTTTAATTACTTTCTTTATTTCTTTCCTGACCATATTATCATTGAGAAGAGTACTGTTCCGTTTCCACTTATATGTGGGATTTTCATTGTTTTTGTTGTTATTGAAGATCAGCCTTAGTCCATGGTGATCTGATAGTAAGTAAAGCAGTATTTCAATTTTTTTGTATAAGTTTATGGCTATTTTGTGGCCAATTATACGGTCTATTTTGGAGAAGGTACCATGAGGTGTTGATAACAGGGTATATTCTTTTATGATGAAATGTTCCACAGATATCTGTTAAATCCATTTGGTTCATAACTTCTCTTAGTTTTACTGTTTCTCTTTTTAGTTTCTGTTACCAGGATTTGCCCATTGGTGAGAGTGGGGTGGTGAAGTCTTCCACTATTATTGTGGGAGGTGCAATGTGTGCTTTAAACTTACTAAGGTTTCTTTAATGAAATTGGTTTCTCTTGAATTTGGTACAAGATGTACAGAATTGTGAGTTTATCTTGGTTGACTTTTCCATTGACAAGTATGAAATGTTTTTTCTTGTTCTTTTTGATAACTTTAAGTTGAAAGTCAATTTTATTTGACATTAGAATGGCCACTTCAGCTTGTTTCTTAGGACCATTTTCTTTAGAAATTTTTTCTAGGTTTTACCCTAAGGTAGTGTCTGTCTTTGTCAATGAGGGGCATTTCCAGTATGCAGCAAAATGCTGGGTCCTGTTTATGTATCTAGTCTGTTAGTCTCTGTCTTTTTATAGGGGAATTGAGTTTATTGATGTTAAGCGATATTAAGGAGAGGAGCTTCTTCCTGTTATTATTGTTATTAGCTGTGGCATTATGTTTGTGTGGCTATCTTCTTTTGGATTTGTTGGAAGAAAATTAATTTCTTGCTCTTTCTAAAAATATAATTTGCCTTTTTGTATTGAAGTTTTCCTTCTTTTTTTAGTGCCAGTTTAGTGGAAAGATATTGTGTAATTTGGTTTTGTCATTTGGTTTTGAAGACCCCCACACTCGGGAGACCCTCCTCAAGTCTCAGGAAATCACGACCACCCAAAGATCACAAGAAACCATACCTGGATGCAATCAGCAGAAGCTTTATTAGGGAATAAAACTTGTTGGGAGCCGCGGTCAGTGTCCGCCATTCCAAGATGGCACGGACATCGTGTCTCCACTTGTAAACAAGTAACTGCACAGCTGCAAAGGCAGAAAGCCCACCAAAGTTACTGGCCAATCCCGAGGCGTAATATTGGGTGGTGAGTGAACAGCCAATCAGAAGTGAATACGTCACTCTAGGGTGTATTTAAGCAGTGCCTCTTCCTGTCTTCAGCCCTTCCGCGTCTTTCCACGTTTGCTGATACAGAGTAAAGCCTCGTTTATAGTAACTCCCCAATCACTGCCTCACATGTACTCTCTTCCACGGGCGAGGGAGGACATGGGAGGTGCGTGCAACAACTGGAGCCGAAACCTGAGAGTTTCAAGGTGACACGGAGGCCCCCAAGTTTTGGGGCAGGTTAAAAGACTACAGGATTCAAGGTACGTCTCTGGAAGGTATGCTTGGGGTAGAAACCTTCGTTGCAGGTGGATATTCACCCATTGCCACCGCAGCAATAGCTAGCCTCTTGTTTGCATTGCTTTCAGCTATTAGGGAAAGTCAAGAGGTTTCAAGACTGGTCCACTCCAGGCTATCAGAACCAGAGCGTGTTAGTCGGCATCAGGCCAAAGGGTCTGGGGTCAGGCCAAAGAGCCTGAGGAGATAGAGTACTCAAAAGGAACAAGGGCTACTTCAGAGTCCATTAAGCTTATGGAACCTCCACCGGTTGGTGGAGAGAGAGTGGAATTCGGGGGGACCCCCCTGCACCCCATTAAGGAGCCTGACTCCATAGAACTGGGCAGCTCCGAGGAGGAGAGCATAGAGGAGAAAGTAGCCGCTTGTGCAAAGGATAGCCGTTCTGAGATAATACTAAGAAAGATCTTAAGTCACTCAGTTCCAGTGCCAGCGGCTCGATCGGGCTCGAGGGTCCCCTGCTGTGCTTCCTGGCTCGGGCTGTGGGAACAGAGATGCTGTGACAGGGCCTGGGTCAGACCAGTTGCAAAGGCGTCTATGCTCTGCTACCTGCAGCAGCTTGCAACAAGGCAGAGCCAGAGCAAGGGAGCGTGGAGCAAAAGACAGGCAGAGGAGAGAGACAATTTGCTCTGTGAAACGGCATACCACCGGCAGACACATGGGGAGTGCCTCGCAAGCTTAGAGCGAGCAATGCCAGTGATAGAACAGATGATCTTTGAAAATGCCACAGCTGAATGCCATACAGCCATTGTCCTTTGTAGGAATAAGAGGCTACAAGATTGGCTAAGGGCCTGCTGTGGCCTGGGAAGGGAAGCTGTTTGTGCTTATTCCACAGGTGAAAACAATTCAATTTGGGTCCCTACGCGGCTGGTGCAGATTGTGAAGAATGAAGCTAGGTTGCAAGATTACAGCTCTGAGTCTCCTGATACTGAAGTTCGATTTGGCGATAAGTATACTACTGTGGGACATAATTAGATCTTGGCCTGTTCCCTTGCCAGTACATTCAAATGCTGAAGTATTGCCTATTGTTTACAGCTATTGAGAGTTACTTGGTTGCCCTGGCCTCAGGCGCATCTGCCGACAGCCTGGGTCATAAATGCTACAAGTTTTCCATTAGATTTTACACTTGGTTTTGTGGCAGCAAAATTTTATAGCATAAAGGTAATCTACTTGGTGTTGATTTTAGATAGAGAAAAGATACAACACGTGTCTTTTAAGGTTCACAGTTTAAATTTAAGGTTTTAAGTTAAAATCAAAACCACACAATTCGGCGTAGCCAAGCCTCAGAAAACAGGCTGGAGGGAGGTTACATTTACATTTGAATTAAGACAATGCAGAGTGAACTACAGAAGCCCAAGTGCAAAGCATCCCTTTTGTTCTGGGTCTTCAGACCTGGCCCTAGAAATGTGCTTAAGGGAATCTGTCTTTTGTCCTCACTGTTTCTTGTGAGAGGAGGGGTAAACCTAAAACTCAAAGACTTTACAACAGTCTGTGGGCTAAAAGTTATGATTATGCTGGAGAAATTAAAATTATGCCTGCTCCCCTCCATGAGTATAGCTATACTTGCTGATAAAATATGGTTCAAATTGTTCTAATTTCTTTATATTCAAAGTTGTTAAAGATGAGATGCTTTGGATTCCTCTAATGTATGTAACAATTATTAGAGAATAAGGTTGGCTTTTATCCGATATATTCATTGAACAAAAAAGATTGGTTATTAAATTAATCCAAAATAAAGTTCAAATTTAAGATTTATACAGCCTAACTTGCCTACTCCAGCTGCCATTTCAGTAAATGCTTATATAAAAGATTTTTTATACCATCCCTTTACCTTTCTGGTAAAGGTGAGATTTACAGTTAGTAAATTTATTCATAATTTTTAAGAGCCCATGAAGTGATATTTGTTAAAAAAAAAAATTGCTTCAGAAAATGGTTAATCGTTTTACATTTTATATATATAAATATTGTTGCTGCTTTAATACAAAAAAATTAAGAGGTTAAATCTTTTGGTGTGTATTATTCATTGTGTGATACTTTACTAGTGGATTTCTCTACAGAAGTTTTCTACAAGCCATTGCTCCAATATAACGAGCTTTAAAAATTTTTAGAGTACTTGTTACTCCAAAAAAGGATTCAAAGACAGTGTCTCTCAATATTTGAGACCTCAGTTATATCCTAATCAGATGGGGCTAGAGAAATGGCTCAGCCATTAAAGGCTGGACTTAATTTAAAATATAAAGGCTGAACTCCCAGCAACCACATGGTGGTTCACAACCATTTGTGGTGGGGATCTAACGCCATCTTCTGACTTGTGAGTGTACATGCAAAAGGAAAGTGGTTTACTTTTAATCTTGATTTGCTCTTAGTGATTTTTAAAAGTTAAGAGATATTATTTGGCTAAAACCTCATCTTAAGCTTACCATAGGAGGATTTAAACCTCTGTTTGATGTTTTCAAAAGGATGCAAGTCCTAAATTAAATCATATGTGTATCTTCTTGAGTTTATCCTGCTTCAACACAATTAAATTATGTGTTGTAGCCACTGTTTAGAATGTTAAAAAGAGTGTATCTGCCTTTGTCTTGTTGAATGGTGTGCTTCATGAAGTGCAGAATGTTTCGGCTACATGATCTAATATCTCTAGCCATTTGAATAACATTAAAATTAATAAGGTGTTCAAGAATACATCTGCACAACCGGTGTCAGTGTGTGTAGATCCTCCATTTTTCTTTATGTTATCCAACTTTCAGAATAATTCTGATATCTTGGATTGTAAGAATGTTACGTGCTTTTTAGCACAATGTTGGAATGGATCACTAGACCTAGCCATGGTTAATCAAGTTACAGCAGCTACTGTTGTTAATCAAATTTCAGAAAAGACTTCTGAGGCTTTAACCATTCCACAGAAAGTGGATGCATATCAGACATCCTGTTGGTCAATCAGAGAGTTGATTGGCTCCAAGCCCATGTGGAGCAGCTTACGGATGTGGTTCAAATGATCTGAGTGTCAGCAACCCCACATCCAGGTATTACACCTCTGAGATTTGTGAATGATACATTTATTCAAAGCCATAATCTTCTGCTTATTTAAAAGAGAATTGGACTGGGGAGCTGGACCTGGTGCAGCAGCAATTGCAAATCCAGATTTCGAGCCTTGATGGAACACAGATGGACCCCGTTACCCCTGGCAATTTTACTTCTTGAATTTCTTCTGCATTTTCTTTCTTTCTTTCTAAAAGGGGGGATAGGCCTGTTTGATGCAGCCCTATGTCGTGGATTGGTGTTCAGGATGGTTGGTCTGTAAGCTCAGATCCCAACAAAAACGTGACAAGGCTGCTATTGCCCCAGCACTCGAAGTCTTGGAGCAAGCTTCTCTCCCTGAAATTTGATTATCTAGGCTGAGAAAGTAGCCGATGACTGAGACCCTCAGTCGATGCCCCCCAAGGGTTCAGCCCATTGCACTGGGTCGATGAGAGGTCTAAGTCCAGCCAGCCCTTGCCTGAATAGCTGTGGTACCTGAATAGTAGGTTGACAGCCCTTGCACTCCTGGGAGCTATACTCCATTGCACAGGGATGGGTGTCAATTTCTCTTTACATCCCCTTAGCCCTTGCACCCAGAGGACTTGTTTCCATTGCACCTGGTAGGGTAAGGGAGAATCTTCGGGCTATAAGCTCTTGATTGCTTATTCCCCCAAGATGGAGTTTGCTTGATCGGGCTTGAGTTCGAATCTTGATTGGTGCTGCACTTAATAGGCAAAAGGCTGTTTCATATTAATAATTTAAACAGGGAGAGATGTTGGGAGCCGCAGTCAGTGTCCGCCATTCCAAGATGGTGCGGACATCGTGTCTCTACTAGTAAACAAGTAACTGCGCAGCTGCAAAGGCAGAAAGCCCACCAAAGTCACTGGCCAATCCTGAGGCGTAATATTGGGTGGTGAGTGAACATCCAATCAGAAGTGAATATGTCACTCTAGGGTGTATTTAAGCAGTGCCTCTTCCTGTCTTCAGCCCTTCTGCGTCTTTCCACGTTTGCTGATACAGAATAAAGCCTCGTTTGTAGTAACTACCCGATCACTGCCTCATGTGTACTCTCTTCCACAGGCAGGGGGAACACAAGAGGTGCACGCAACAAAAACTGGCAGCCAGCAGTCTCACCACTCACTCGCACAGGAGTGGGCTTTGACCCCAACATCCAGTCCATGGAGGGTTTTAAAGGGAAAAACCACAAACCAGAGGAGTGGGGAGGGAGTGAGGGGTTGCCAAGGATACATAACATAAGAAAGAATAGTTAAACATTTTAGAGAAACCCACCCTGAAAGGTTAATAGCCATCCATGTCACTGTGTCCCACCCTGTCATTTACCAACTATTTCAGATTCACTATCTTTACTTTTTCCGGCTATAGCCCCACCTAGGTGGCAGCATCTTTATCTGTAGTCAGGAATGCCTTCCTGCCTTGGGCCTCTCCCACCCACAGGTGGGCCTACTACTTGAGGCTTGAGGAATTTAATTCATCCAGCAAGTGCCCTGGGGTATGAAGGCCTGAAATCTTATTTTCAGTTCTGCATTCTGGGATCTGTATTTTTCTGCCCAGGTCTAAGGGCAAAGAAATCTACACATATTTCATAAAATGGCCTTTATAATTTTTCACTCTACAGTTTATTCATTGTAATTGAGAGTTTTGCTGGGCATAGTACCCTGGATTGGCATTTGTGTTCTTTTAGGCTCTGTATGACATTTGTCCAGGATCTTCCCACTTTTACAGTATCTGGTGAGAATTCTGGTGTAATTTTTATAGGTGTACATTTATATGTTACTTGCCCTTTTACTCTTATTGCTTTTAACATTTTTCTTTGTTTTATGCATTTTGTGGCTTAATTATTATGTGACTAGAGGTATTTCTTTCCTGGTCTAGCCTACTTGGCATTCTGTAGGCTTCTTGTGTGTTTATGGGCATCTCGTTCTTTATGTTAAAGAAAATTTAATGGGTCCCACGAAAAACTTATATAAAAGAAAAGGGTCCTGTAGATTCCTTCTCCCTAACCTGAGTAGCTAAAGCTGCCATCTTCAGGGTTTGACAACCAGAGGCCCAGTTAATCTGTTAACAAAGAATGCAGAGTTACAGGACAAAGGGCTGCTGAGTCATCCCATGAATGATGATAAGAGATAAACATCCGCCTGCAGGAACTGCACCCTGGCCCCATGGACCAGTTCGGCCTGATGTTTAAAAATTGAAAAACAATCAATCGTGTGCACCTGCATGAAAGTTTCTCCTTTTCCCCACCCCAAGCTTATATTAATCCTAAATCCCAGAGCCACTGGGCCCGTGACCCTGTCTCCTACATTGAGACACGTGTTGGCCCTGAAAGTTCCGCCATTAAACTACTTCTTGTTCTTGCAGCAAGTTGGTCTCTCATGTGTCCTTTGGGTGAGTGACATCCTGTGACTTGAGTGTGGTTCCCTTTGGGGGGTTTCCTAGCCTTTCAATGTTAGAAAAGTTTTCTTCTACAATTTTGTTGAAGATACTTTTTGGTCCTTTAAATTATGTATCTTCACTCTCTTATATACCTAATATTCTTAGATTTGGTCTTCTTATTGTGTCCTGGATTTCCTGAATGTTTTGGGTTAGGAATGTTCTGCACTGTGTATTTTCTTGGTAGTTGTGTCGATGTTTTCTATGGTATCTTCTGCTCCTGAGATTCTCTCTTTTATCTCTTATATTCTGTTGTTGATGCTTGCATCAATGACTCCAAATTTTTTTCCTAGTTTTTTTTTTTTTTTTTTTTTTAATCTCCAGGTTAGCCTTCCTTTGTGATATCTTTATTGTTTCTACTTTCAGTTTTATATTCTGGATGGTGTTGTTGAATTCTTTCACATGTTTCATTGTGTGGTATAATTCTTTAGGGGATTTTTGTGTTTTCTCTTCAACAGCTTCTACCTGTTTACCTGTGTTCTCAATTTTTTTAAAGAGTGTTATTTATGTCCTTCTTAAAGTCCTTTATAATCATCATTAAGAGTCATTTTAATCCTGAATTTCACCATCATAATGTGATAGGGTATTCATGACATTCTCTTTTGGGAAAACTAGGTTCTGATTACGTGAAGTACCCTGGGTTGCTGATGCTTATGTTTTTGTGCTTGCCTTTCATCATCTGGTTATCTTCAGTGCTACTTACACTTTATCTGACTTGTCATGTCTTTCTTATTATCTTGATTTTGTCAGAACTGTTTGGTATCGGTGTTGCTGCTGGGGTTAGAGCAGAAACCTAAGATTTGCTCAGTGCTCCAGTGCAGACCAGAAGAAACCACTGGTCCTGGCCAGAATTGAATTCCTGGGTCCCAGTAGGTTCCAGTTACTTCCTGTTTGGGGAAGGTGTTGCTGTCTCCTTACCTAATATACCGCCAGGTTTAGAGTTTCAGGGAGCCCCTCCCTTCTCTGGGTTTTGTGGTATTGTATGCAGGGCTGTAATCCTGATATAGATATGAGGCTTGTGTTTATAAGAGAGCCCATTTAGTGTGCCACTACTGAAAAATCTTTTTTTCTTGATTGAACTTGGAGAGAACAATAAGCATATTAGCTATTCCTACATCTATCTCTGTCTCTGTGTCTGTCTCTATGTCTCTATCTAACTCTATCAACTATCATCTGTTTATCTATCTACCTTTGTCTCTCTCTCTCTCTCTCTCTCTCTCTCTCTCTCGCTCTCGCTCTCTCTCTGACAAACAGTTTGTGTAGTTTTCCATATATTTACTGTTGGTTTTCTCCCAAGACTACAAACAGAAAAATGTTCTTGCCACATTTAAAGAAGTTTTTGCCCCTGTGCCTTTATCAAGGATGAAACTAGGCTCCTTTTAATCAATTCTATTACTTAGGATCAGTAATTAACTTGTACTAAATAGATGGGTACATATGAAGAGGGATGGGTGGGTAGTTTTCATTCCTCATATTGTGAGATTCCTAAAGTATCATCTCAAAGGTGGAGTTATGAAAAAGTTTGTATTACTTTAGATTTAAGTAGTATTCTATGTATGCATGTAGACCTATATCCTTGTCATTTTCATCATGATAAAAGACAAAAAAAGTGTTTCCAAAAGGATTGTGTATACATAATAGCTACACATAATGTCTAAAGTATATACCATAGAAGCGGGTTCAAAATGTCTTGTATTAATAATATGGATATGTTTACTTTGAAGAAACCATCTAAAAACTACAAAGAAACTTGAAGGATAGAAATTAGAAAATCTGAATCAAAAAAAAAAAAAAAAAGAAAGAAAGAAAGAAAGAAAGAAAGAAAGAAAGAAAGTTGGATATCAATGAAAAGAAAAAAATGCACTTCCACTCCTCTCCCAGATCTGAGGCCTGGATCAGACCTCTGCCTTGTCTGCTCTTGTGTGGACCCCTGATTTCACCAGAGACATCCTGGAGGCTCCGTGGATCCCACAGCCTAAGGTAGGAAGACACACACACTGCCCTAAGCACATAGCTGGGTGCCAGGAGCCCTCAGATTTCAGCAGATATCCAAACCCCCACTTCTGCAGAATAACACTCCCCTTTGACCCCTCTCCTGGATCTAAGGCCTGGAGCAGACCTCTGCCCAGCCTGCTCTTGTGTGGACCCCAGATTCCACCCAAGATATTCTGGAAGGTCCACTCAACCCAGAGTCAGAAAAACAACTGAACTCAGAGCATCAGACAACATATCATGAGATATCCTCGAGGAGCCACTGCACTGAGATCAGTGGGCACCTTATCCTGAGACATCTTAGAGGAGACACTGCACCCAGAACAGCAGACACCTAGCTGGTCTGCTACCTTGAAGGCACCATATCCTGAGGCATCCTAGATGTACCACTGTACTCAGTACAGCTGGAGAAGATCACAGAGACATCTGGACCCCAAAAATATCAGACACTAGCAAGATAAGTGGAAAGGCAGGCTTCAGTTAGAGACAGAAAGTACAGGCAGCACTAGAGTTATCCAGAGGCAAAAGGCAAGCACAAGAACATAAGCAAAAGAATCCAAAGTTACATGGCATCATCAGAACCCAGTCTCTCCATCATAGCAAGCCCTGAACACCCCATCACACCAGAAAAGCAGGATTCAGAATTAAAATCACTTCTCATGACAATGATAGAGGACTTTAAGAAAGACATAAATAACATCTCAAAGAACTTAAGGAGAACACTGGTAGACAGATAGAAGCCCATAGAGAAGAAACAAAAAATCCCCTAAGGAATTGCAAGAAAACACAACCAAACAGGAGAAGGAATTAAACAAAACCATCCAAGATCTAAAATTGGAAGTTGAAACAATAAAGAAATCACAAAGGGAGACTACCCTTGAAATAGAAAATGTAAAAAAAAAAAAAAGATCAGGAGTCATAGACACAAGCATCACCAACAGAATACAAGAGTTAGATGAGAGAATGTCATGTGCAGAATATACCATGGAAAAGATTGACACAACTGTCAAAGAAAATGCAAAATACAAAAAGCTATTAACCCAAAACATACAGGAAATCCAAGACTCAATGAGAAGGCCAAACCTAAGGATAATAGGTTTGAGGGGGACGACTTTCAACTTAAAGGACCAGTAAATATCCTCAACAAAATTATAGAGGAAAACTTCCCTAACCTAAAGAAAGAGATGTCCATAAATATACAAGAAGCCTACAGAACTCCAAATAGTTTAGAACAGAAAAGAAATACTTCCCGCCACATAATAATCAAAACATTAAATGTACAAAACAAAGAAAAAATACTAAAAGCAGTAAGGGAAAAAGGTAAAGTAACATATAAAGGCAGATCTATAAGAATTACACAAGACTTCTTACCATAGACCATAAAAGCCAGAAGATCCTGGCCAGCTATCATACAGACTCTAAGAGAACACAAATGCCAGCCCAGATTACTATACCCAGCAAAACTCTCAATCAATATTGATGGAGAAACCAAAATATTCCATGACAAATCCAAATTTACATAATATCTTACCAGAAATCCTGCACTTCAAAGGATAATTGGTGGAAAACTCCAACACAAGGATGGAAACTACAACTTCAAAAAAGCAAGAACATAATCTTTCAACAACCCTAAAAAAAGGTAGCTATACAATCATAGCTCTACTGCCAATAAGAAAAATAATAAGAAACAACATTCATTTTCCCTTAATATTTCTTAATATCAATGGACTCAATTCTCCAGTAAAAAGACATAGACTATCTGACTGGATATGTAAACAGGACCCAATATTTTGCTGCATACAGGAAATGCACCTCTGTGAGAAAGACAGACACTACCTCAGAGTAAAAGGCTAGAAAACAATCTACCTAGCAAATAGCCCCAAGAAAAAAAGCAGGAGTAGCGATTTTAATATCAAATAAAGTTATTTTTCAACCAAATGTAATCAAAAAAGATAAAGAAGGATACTTCATATTCATCAAAGGAAAAATGTACCAAGAGGAACTTGCAATTCTGAACATCTATTCCTCTAATGCAAGGGCACTCACATACATAAAAGAAACGTTACTAAAGCTTAAAGCATACATTGCACCTCACACAATAATAGTGGGAGATTTCAACACCCCACTCTCAGCTATGGACATATCATGGAAACAGAAAATAAACCAAGACACAAAGAAACTAACAGAAGTTATGAACCAATTGGTCTTAACTGACATCTATAGAACATTTCATTCTGAAACAAAAGAATATACCTTCTTCTCAGCACCTCATGGTACCTTCTCCAAAATAGACCATATAATTGGTCACAAAACAGGCCTCAACAGATACAAAAAAAATGAAATAATCCCTTGTACCCTATCAGACCACTATGGACTACTAAGACTTGTCTTTGACATGGACAAAAACAACAGAAAGCCGACATACACTTGGAAACTGAACAATGCTCTACTCAAGGATAACTTGGTAAAAGAAGAAATAAAGAAATAAATTAAAGAGTTTTTAGAATTAAATGAAAATGAGGACACATCATATCAAAACTTGTGAGACTCCCTGAAAGCAGTACTAAGAGGAAAAATCATAGCTCTAACTGCCCACAAAAAGAAAATGGAAAGAGCATACATTAACAACTTGACAGCACAACTGAAAGCATAAAAACAAAAAGAAGCAAATATACCCAAGAGGAGTAGACAGCAGGAAATAAACTCAGGGCTGAAATCAACCAAGTTGAAACAGAAAGTACTATACAAAATATCAACAAAACCAGGAGCTGGTTCTTTGAGAAATCAACAAGATAGACAAACACATAGCCAGACTAACCAAAGGGCACAGAGACAGCATTCAAATTAATAAAATCAGAACTGAAAAGGGAGACATAACAACAGAAACAGAGGAAATTTAAAAAATCATCAGATCCTACTACAAAGGCCTATACTCAACAAAATTGGAAAATCTGGATGAAATGGAAAATTTTCTAGATAGATACTAGGTACCAAAGTTAAAGAAGGAGCAGATAAACCATCTAAACAATCACATAACTCCTAAAGAAATAGAAGCAGTCATTAAAAATCTCCCCACTAAAAAATGTCTGGGGCCAGTTGGTTTTAAAGCAGAATTTTATTAGACATTCAAGGAAGACCTAATACCAATCCTCTTCAAGCGTTTCCATCAAATAGGAACAGAAGGAACACTACCCAATTCGTTTTATGAAGCTACCATTATACTCATACCTAAACCTCACAAAGACCCAACAAAAAAAGAGAAATACAGATCAATCTCTCTTATGAATATTGATGCAAAAACACTCAATAAAATTCTTGCAAACCAAATCCAACAACACATCAAAAACAATTACCCATCAAGATCAAGTAGGCTTTATCCCAGGAATGCAGGGATGGTTCAATATTCAGAAATCCATCAATGTACTCCACTACAGAAATAAACTCAAAAAAAAAAAAAAAAAAAAAAAAAAAAACAAAAACCCACATGGTCATCTCAGTAAATGCTGAGAAAGCATTTGACAAAATACAACATCCCTTCATGTTAAAAAGTCTTAGAAAGATGAGGAATCCAACCCCATACCTAAACATAGTTAAAGCAATATACAGCAAGCCAGTAGCCAACATCAAACTAAATGGAGAGAAACTTGAAGCAATCCCACTAAGATCAGGGACCAGACAAGGCTGCCCACTCTCACCCTACCTATTCAATATAGTACTGGAAATCCTAGCTAGAGTGATTAGACAACAAAAGGAAGTCAAAGGGATACAAAGAGGAAAGGAAGAAGTCAAAATTTCACTATTCGCAGATGATATGATAATATACTTAAGTGACCCTAAAACTTCCACCAGAGAACTGCTAAACCTGATAAACAACTTTAGCAACCTGGCTGGATAAAAAAATCTACTCAAAAAAATCAGTAGCCTTCCTCTACTCAAAAGATAAACAGGCCGAGAAAAAAATTAGGAAAATGACACCCTTCACAGTACTCACAAATAATATAAAATAACTGGATGTGAATCAAACCAAGCAAGTGAAAGATCTGTATGACAAGAACTTCAAGTCTCTGAAGAAAGAAATTGAAGAAGATCTCAGAAGATGGAAAGATCTCCCATGCTCCTGGATTGGAAGGATAAACTTAGTAAAAATGGCCATCCTGCCAAAAGCGATCTACAGATTCAAGGCAATACCCATCAAAATTTCAAATCAATTCTTCATAGAGATAGAAAGAGCAATTTACAAATTCATTTGGAATAACAAAAAACCTAGGATAGCGAGAACTATTCTCAATAATAAAAGAACTTCTGGGGAATCCCTGACCTCAAACTGTACTACAGAGCAGTAGTGATAAAAACTTCATGATGTTGTTTCAAAGACAGGCAGGAAGATCAATGGAATAAAAATTGAAAACCCAGAAAAGAACCCATACACCTATGGTCACCTGATCTTTGACAAGGGAGCTAAAACCATCCAGTAAAAAAAGGTCAGCATTTTCAACAAGTGGTGCTGGCTCAACTGGAGGTCAGCATGTAGAAGAATGCAAATTAATCCATTCTTATCCCCTTGTACAAAGCTCCACTTCCAGTGGATAAAGAACCTTCACATGAAGCCAGATACACTGAAACTAATAGAAGACAAGTTGGGGAAAACGCTCAAATACCTAGGCACAGGGGGAAAGTTCCTGAAATGAACACTATTGGCTTGTGCTCTAAGATCAAGAATTGACAAATGGGACCTTATGAAATTTCAAAGCTTCTGTAAAGCAAAGGTCACTGTCAATAAGACAAAATGGCAACCAACAGATTGGCAAAAGATCATTACCAATCCTATAACCAATAGAGGGCTAATATGGAATATATACAAAGAACTCAAGAAATTAGATGCCAAACCAAATAATAATAATAATAATAATAATAATAATAATAATAATAATAATAATAATAATAATAATAATAATCCCATTGAAAATGTGGTACAGAGCTAATCAGAATTCTCAACTGCAGAAACACAAATGGCCAAGTAGCACCTCAAGAAATGCTCAACATCCTTAGTCATCAGGGAAATGCAAATCAAAACAACACTGAGATACCACCTCACACCAGTCAGAATGGCTAAGATCAAAAACTCAGGTGATAGTAGATGCTGGTGAGGATGTGGAAAAAGAGGAACACTCCTCCATTGTTGGTGGGGTTGCAAGCTGGTAGAAGCACTCTGGAAGTCAGTCTGGCTGTTCCTCAGAAAATTGGACATAGCAGTACCTGATGACCCAACTATTTCACTCCTGGGCATATACCCAGAAAATGCCCCAACATATAACAAAGACATATGCTCCACTATGTTCATAGCAGCCTTACATATAATAATAGCCAGAAGCTGAAAAGAACCCAGATGCCCTTCAACAGAGGAATGGATACAAAAAATGTAGTGCATTTACACAATGGAATATTTACTCAGCTATTAAAAATAATGAATTTGAGAAATTCTTAGGTAAATGGAGGAAACTAGAAAATATCATCCTGAGTGAGGTAACCCAATCACAAAAGAATACACATGGTGTTTACTCACTGATAAGCTGAGATTAGCCTAAAAGTTTGAAACAACAAAGATTCAACTAACAGACCATGTGAAGCTCATGAAGAAGGAAGAACAAGTGTGGATGCCTAGGTCTTTCTTAGAAGGAGTAACTAAACACCCAAGGGAGCAAATATGGAGACAAAATGTGGGACAGAAACTGAAGGAGAGGTTCTATGGAGACCATTCCACCTGGGTATTCATCCCATGTGCAGTCACCAAAAATAGAAGCTGATGACTGGAAGGGAATGCTGACAGCAGCCTGATAAGACTGTTTCCTTAGAGGTCTACCAGAGTCTGACATACCTGTAGGCAGATACTTGTAGCTAACCATTAATCTGATAAAGGATTCCCAATGGAAAAGTTAGAGAGTAGACTGAAAAAGCGGAAAGGGTTGGTGGCCCCATGAGGAGAGTAACAATACCAACCAGCCAGAGCTCCCCAGGGTCTAAACCACCACCTTAGGAGCCTTGTTGGGCCTTGTTGGGCATAGGTGGGAGAGGAAATCTTTGATCCCATGAAGGTTGAACAATGAGTGTGTGGGGGGGGAATCTGAGGGTGGGGAGGGTGCACACCCTCATACAAGCAGGAGGAGGAGGAGGGATGGGGTAATGGGTTCCTGGATGGTGGGGTTAATGGGGTAAGGAAATAAAATTTGAAATGTAAATATTATATCCAATAAAAGAGGGGGAAAAACAAAGAAAAGCTGTTAGAACCAACCTTTTTAATAAAATGTCAGCCCTCTTAAAATTATCTTGGTACTAAAATTTGTTTTGAGAATTGTATATTGCAGAATGATCAGCCTTGGTGTATCTACTCAACAAGCAAGCTGGGCAGACCTGCTCAAAACTCTGAGGTCCGGGAATTCCATCTGGAGGCAGTGAAGACACAGCATCAGAGGCTTGTCAATTTGCCCTTCCCCCACTCCTCTTCTAATATCTCAACGACCATAGTCAGCTTGAAGAAGCTAATGAAGAGTCAGTGCCACTATTCCCTGGGCTTGGAGACTAAGGTGTAAATGTTGGGCTGCCTTTCTAGGGAAAAGTAGTGGCTTTGTGGGAATAGAGAGGATTGTCTAGGATTTATTGCATAGCCATAAGCTATTAGTAGAAATCTGTACAATTATTATCAAGATGAAGATATAATTTGTTTGTTTGTTTGTTTGTTTGTTTGTTTTTTCAAGACAGGGTTTCTCTGTATAGCCCTGGCTGTCCTGAAACTCACTCTGTTGACCAGGCTGGCCTTGAACACAGAAATCCACCTGCCTCTGCCTCCCAAGTGCTGGGATTAAAGGCGTGTGCCACCACTGCCCAGCCAAAATATAATTTCTTAAATAGCACCAATTTATTTGATTAAAATTTTAAGGTTTTCATTGGTACGAGCTTCTTATTGATATAAAAGTGAGATGAATATTGATACTCTCATAGGCATTGTACCAGTATAACACATTTAGGAATACAAGGCTTAGCCTAGTCATTCTTTAAATTTTTTAACAGATTTGAGATGGTTAACCTGTGAGTTAAGTGGCTATAGCAGATTTCATGGCTTGGAGATTATTGTTAGGGTGCTTTCTGTGTTTTATTTAGAATTAGCTGAGTGGAGTTAACAGACAACAGTCTAGATTACCTTACATGGATAGTTGGTTTTCAAAACATTAGAAGTCCACAGAATTGATGTTACAAACATTTCTATATTAATGTTTATTTTGATTAGAGATGTGCCTGCTCCTGACAGCTTCCTGTATTGAATTCTAAGAAGAAATTGAGCATCTTTGGAACTACTCCAGTTGTGGTGAGACAGCCACTAGGCAAAAATAGCCTCTTTCCATCTACAGACAAATTATTGTCCAGAAAAGGACACACTTGCAGAATAGTCGACTGATTATATCTGTGTAGACAGAGTAATCAGCCCTTAATAATTCTGCAGCACTAAGGTCTGTCAGATGATCCTTGGCCAGAAGGCGGAAGAACAGATGCTTCAACATTTTGTAGTAGAGGGAGTGTCCAGGTGTGCAGTGGTCTCTATAAATTGGCTAAGTTTTAGAAGCTATGCTTTGTGCTTCCCAGGATTTCAGTAAACTCAGTCATTCTGGATTTCTGACATGGTTCAAAACTTATAGTCTCATAGCCTATCCTGGCTATTTACCTTGAGAGAAAAGATTTGAGTGGATGGTTTCAGCTGACATTCATTCTAAAGCCAAGGAAAAAGCCAGGTTCAGAACTAAGTGTTTTAGTTAGGAGAGATGACAGAGGTTCTAGTTAGTCAAGAAAATGATGGACTCGGTATGAGGACTATCTTTTACCTCACTGGTACAAAGTGGCATAATTATGCTCTAATTGTATTTTGAGAGAAAAGATTTATTTTAACAGGAAGGGTGATATGTAGGAGGAGCTAAGGTGGGAGGAGTACTGAGAGGAAGTGAAGGAGTAAGGAGAGGAGGAGAAGCAGGAGAGGAAAAGCTAGGTGATGAAAGAAAGAGAGTGAAAGTGGGGGAGACAGGAAGGCAGATGTTCACGTGTCTCCACCGGTCAAAGATATATAGTTGATATATCTAGGTTGTGTATTGGGTTACACTTCTGATTGAGCATTACCAAACTTATAACGCCTTTGATTAACATTTTTAAAAACTGTATAAATGCAAAAAGGAAAAGGGGAATGGGATAGGGGTTTTCTAAAGGGGAGGAGAAATGAGGAAATGGGATGGCATCTGAAATGTAAATGAAATATCCAATAAAAAAGTTATATATGAGAAACAAGAAAAAAAGAAAAGAATGCAAATGTAAAAGAAAAATAAGTACTGCAAGGTTGGTGCATTAAAAGCCAAGTAAAGAAAGCAATGAAGAAATTACTAAAGGAATATTTTCAAGCATTCCTGAAAATATAGTTATGATGTACTACTATATGTAAAAAATATCAGTGATATTACAGGACATTGTTTTGCAAAGAAAAATTTAAGGTAGTAAATCTGTACTTATGAAATCCTTTTCATTCCATTCATTTTATCAGTGTTCTACTCCCACTTATGGTTATCAGCTTCTTGTTGCTTTTTTCAAGGTTATGGGGTTCTGCTTTTACATGCTGCATGTGCCCTTCCCCCCAAGCCTTGAGCAGGCCTGAGAGACCTTGTTTACCACAACAGACCAAGTGATAGGATCTAGGTGGAGTTACCCACCTTGGCTGCACAGAACACAGAAGCAAAACTGCCCCTGGGCTTGCCTTGAGATATCTCTGACCTTGATATAGAACAGATTATGTACAAGTTAAATTGCAAAAATTATCAATTTTGGCAAATAGATGTTACTCATTTTTTTACTTTAAAAAATTGAAATATGTACACATGACTTGACACTTTTTAGGCTTTTTAGTTGCAACTACTTCAACAAGAGAAGCAACTAAACATATAATTAGTTATTGCCTATATTATTTTCCTGTGCTTGGGGCTCCATACCAGACTAAGATAGGTAATGGAAATGGCTATTACAGTTATTTGACTACAGTCAAACATTTGAGATGTTTTGTTGACAACTTTATTACCAGGATTCCTTATTATCCTCAAGGATAAAAAATTGTGAAAGAGAGATTATGAAATTTTAATATCTTTATAACTCTCTGAGTGTGGGAAAAGCAGCTATTGGTGCTTCTTTCCTGATTTTACAAAAAGTCTAAAAGGTTGGCGTTTTAAACTAAAAGGGGGGGAGGGGGAGAGAATTATACCCTCCAAAATCACCAAAAGCACATCTTGCTTTTGTGTTATTTGTTTTAAATTTTCTGCAAACTGATGTTAAAGGTCAGTCTGCAGCAGATCGCCACTGGCATCTAGTCACTTCTAGGCTCTAATGGAGAGACCCCCTAACTAATACTTGGAATGGTCCCAACCCTGTTTTAATTTGGGGTCGTGGCTCAGTCTGTATCTTTTCAGAAAAAAGAAAATGGAGCCCAATGGCTGCCTAAAAGATTGGTCCATCAAGTGGACACAGATCTTGAGCCTAATATTTATGATTCTGATGATGAAGAATCTGATAACAAAATCTAGTCAGATACATTGTCATATGTTAGCCATGGAGGACCACAAGACTCTAGATAAGGTTGTTACTTTATCCAGGGTGTTCCCAAGTCTCATCTCCACCCAACCTAAAAGAGGGGACTTCTGCCACTAGACCAAGCAGAGAGGGGCCACCCAGAACCCCCTGTGTTTGGTGATCTGAATTCTTGCTAAGGCTGCAAGGCTAAGCACTGCAAGGGAATATAAATAAAAGTTAAAAATATGTTTTTGGGTTTCCTGAGAGAGAAGCCTGACTGCATAGGGGTTAATGTCAAAAGTATCCCCTCTTCAGGAAAAAGACATCGGGATGGGTATGGCCCTTATGCCTCACTGGACAACAACAGGAGGACTGGAGCCATTACAAGGTCCCCTTTAATTACTGGAGGTCAGGCCTCTATCCCCACCTTGGCAAGATTAGAATTGCCAAGGTCCTTCTATACTTGGAAAAGAGAGGAGACTTCAGGGACAGCCCTGCTTAACACTGAAGGCCTAAAATCAGCTATAAGCCTAAAATCAGCAATAGGCCTGGCTTACTTGCCTCTAACACAAAGTCTCGGGTCTCTATGAAAAAACACTGAAACAGAAGACTATAAACTATTGTAAATAGACAGCTTTTGTTGAAATCTACCAGCCTGAGTAGTCATAGACCTTGTATTTGATCCCTGTCAACCAGCAGTTAGATTATATACTAAAACATTTCCACTTTCAACCTTATTTCCTACATGGCTTAGATAATCATGTTGCTGTTAACTTTTGAACCTTGTGTCTCAAGCAGATAAGTTGCCTTCACACAAGATCTCTCTCAGCAAGCCTGGCCACTCTGTACCCCAGATGGGATGAAATCATGTACCCCATCCAGCTGCTGGCACTGCTCATTTTTATAAACTAAAAAAGGGGGAACAGTGACCTTCCCCCCAAGCCTTGAGCAGGCCTGAGAAACCTTGTTTACCACAACAGACCAAGTGATAGGATCTAGGTGGAGTTACCCACCTTGGCTGCACAGAACACAGAAACAGAACTGGCCCTGGGCTTGCCTTGAGACATCTCTGGCCGTGACCTAGAATGGATTATGGATTATCCCACCCATTTCCAGCTGAGACCAGGAGGGGTTGTGGGTTGGGTCTTCCCCTCTAAATTGATATCTGAACATTAAATCTTTGAGCCTTGATCAGAGAACTTTGTCTTGGCTTCATCTCTTCTCGCCCTCCGCCCCCTTTCATTCCCAGCCCCCTTTCAGGTGAATCCAGTTGACTTGTGTCCGCAGGCGGCTACAGCTGCACACCAAATCAATAATGAAAATTATTAAAAATTCAATTACTAAAATAGATGTATTTGATACCTGATCTGCATACCAGCAGAAATATTGTCTCATATGTATAAAGTAGAAAGAATGGAGATGAATGAAGAAATGATGAAAAGAATTTCTATGAAGAAGAAACAAATTTAAAATAATATATGTGTATATATATAATATGTATATAATATATAATTTACATATATCATATATCATATATTGTATATCATATAACATATATCATATATAGTATATTGTACATCATCATATGTCATATATCATATATAATTCTGTAATAGGGTAGTAATATGGAAGAGGAACTAAGCTACTTTTGAAAGTACCAGTTGTTACATTAGGAAAGAAACACCAACACACTGCCCATATTTCTGCCTAAAAGAATGTTCAATGGGTGGCAATTCACAATCTTATATAATATAGACAAAAGAAGAGTCTCAGTTATATTCACAATTAATGATGTCCAGAAATTCTGTTACTCAATGCCACATATTGCTTATATATACATAATATTTAACCTACATACCTATATAATGGTCACTATAACTTGCTTTTATAAAGGAGATGTCTTTCTCTTTTAGAATCACTGACTGGCACTTAAAAACCAACATACAAAAATAAAGAATAATAATAAAAAAAAGAAAAGCACAGAGAAATGAGGTCGGAAAAAAGTGAGGATGAAGTGAATTTATAAGAATGTGTAATTGGATTAAAATTTCTGAAATAGCCAGGAAAGATGCTATATAGGAAGGAATAAGCTATGGATAAAAGACAAAAATATAGGAAGGACAGATAACCAGGAATATATGGGCCATTTGACCATGCCAGAAAACTTAATAGTGTTCAGTGATTTTGGAAACCCCAGCACCTCATACCAGAAGATGGCAGGTATTGCACCTCTCACAGTCAGGTGACAGCCATGTGACCATTGTACCTCATAGAGGGGGATCCTGACAATCAGTGACATATGGGCAGAACATGAAGATTCCTCATATCAGAAAGGACAGCTCTAACATTTTAGACCATGCCAAGAGATAACATCTTCTATCAGAGCCCAACTTACCCAAAATGTATATAAGATCTTATGCAGAAGTAAAGGTGTCAGAATGCCTTTATCAAGGGTCTTCTGAGACCTTTTGTCATATAAGAGCTTAAACACTTTCTCGGGAAGACAGTTCTTTTCCAGTGCTTTTGCCTCTAGTACCTGCCTGAGCATACTAAAAATTTGCTGCTGGTCTTCCCAAGGTTTATTCATCTATCTGTTATACATTGACTCTAGGACAGATAATGTGATCACACTTCCCCCTCCCTGCTTGACCAGGAGCAGTAAGTGTACTTCCCAACCCTGTTTTTTCTAGCTTTTGAAGAAAGCAGTAGCTGCGTGGATCAGACTCCCCTCTCTAAGAGACTGTAACTCCTTGGCTGTGCCAAACAGTCCAAAGCCCCACAGATGTCTGAGGATATTGTCTAGTATATAGACCGGTAAGTACATATTTTTTTAAAAAATACATATACATATACATCAGTTTCTGTAACAACTATTGACAAAACTAAAGGCTGTAGATTTTTAGAGAAATGTGTACTGTTGGCTTTATACTCCCCAAAGGAAAGAGGTTCCATTGTATTATTGTATAACTGAGAAATAGGCCCTACATGCATTAGAATTAGGGGTTAGGGGCCAGAAATTCCAGGAAATGTTGAAGAAAAATGTATTCTTGGTTTTGAATTACAGCTAAAATGTGCTATGAATTCATGAATTGTAGCATGGAACATATGGCAAGATTGGTCTAACATGGGCTCCCCATACAGGACAACCATTTGTAGATTCTACATTGACCTAGGTTACTGTTAGGAATAACAGAGAAAAGATTTATTAAAACCACACATCAGTCTTTTATGTGAGATTATCTTGGCAAGAAGGACTTTATAAATATATTAAGGATGTATACAACATATGGCTTAAAATCTTTCTCTTCCTCATCAAGACAGTTTTACTATATTCAGACTATATTCAAGATGAAGTGACTTAGCACCACAGAAAAATAAGATTCTTATTACATGATTTGGTTTTGTGGGATAATATACACTTTACTCCCACATGGTGTTTTCTGTTTCTGTTCATTAAACCCAGAGGAAAGAAACAGTCTTCTGAGACTTTTTTCTACACACCTCTAATTATATGTGATGCCTCAATGTACTACCATGCTCAATGATGATAATACATTGTACAGGTAATGACAATATGCTTAATTTGCAGAATTAGTTTGCTAGTAGTTGAAGAAAGAAAGTAAGAAATCAGGAAAAAAGTGAAGAATGTAAAAAAGAAAAATGAAAGATAGGAATGAATAAAACTAAAAGAAGAAAGATGAAACAGTAAAGGACAAAAAGGAGATTATTGAAAAAATAATTAAATAGAAATTTCTGTAAGTTGGTCAGAAGAGAGGTTGAATTTTTTTTATTACATACCTGCTTTTAGTAAGATGTTAAGAAATTGCTTATTTAAATATTTAAATATAGAATTATGTAGATATCCATGCACCACTAATTAAAGAAATATGATCTTCCTACACACACACACACATACACACACACATACACACATGCACACATCTATATCTATGTTGATATTGATAGAGATAAAGATAGATATATCTGATAGTGACTTTCTCAGAATTGAGTCCAAGTTCTTAGGTTAGAGGACTATGGGCACTAAAACTCTGAGCAACATGTCCACAGACTGTAGCTCATGTGATGAACTAACCTAATGACAGCAGTGGGGTACTCTAAAAAAAACAACGATTTGATTCTGTGCATCAAAAACATATTCCTATATATAATTACATGTGATATCTAATTTGCATACCATAGTAGGTAGTTCAAAAAACATTTATTATTAACAAGTGTGTCATTACCTTGAATAAATATTTTTATACATTTAAAAAGAAAATCAATCATTATTTATTTATATAATGTTGCACAGTGTATTTACTTTATCAGGATAAAATACATAAACAATTTTTTAAAAAGCCTCTCAACTTGTCTCTAAATTTTTCTCTCATGATTTGGAAACTCAAAGATTTTCATTAGCATAATACTTATTTAAGTCATCTTGACCTTTTAAACTTTAATTCCTCATTAAGTAAAAACACAAAATACATTCTTCTCACCACTTCATGAGCACTCTGAATACAAGCAGTTTTTAGTGTAATGCAAATCATTCTTCCATATGTGATCAAAAAAATAATTCAAAAGTAGAGCTACCTAGACATGGAAATGATGAATGCTTGCATTTCTCATTTGTGCTATAGAAAGTATTCCAGAGAGTTGTTACTAATGTGGATAGCAGTGAGACTATATTTCAAAAACTGCAGCTATTACAGGATGTCTGTTTTAGAGGCAAATCTCAAAGAAAATGGAAGTTGGAAATTTGAGCCTTAAACTATTTCACCAATATTATTTAACATGTCAATCCCACATAAGGATCTCTTCATATTTTTTATTACAACCTTTAAAAAAGACAGGGACTTCAGGTAATTCATACTACATATCTATAACTACATGTAATACCTAATTTGCATACAATAGTAGATAGTTCACAAAAAATAATTTTAAGAAGTATATCATTAACTTGCATAAATATTTTTATACATCTTTAAAAATATCAAAAAAGAAGTAAATAGAAAGAAAGTTTAAAAAGAAAGAAAAGAATTAATAAAGAAAGTGAACCAAATAATAAAAGAAATAAAGTTGAAGAAGAATATAATTGAAAGAAAATGAGAAATGGAAGGTAAATGTGAGAAAAGTGTGATGAAAAATATAATCATGTCAATATCTCAAGCATAAGAATAAATACATACTTTCAGTGGAAAGAATCTTCCAAGAGTCTCAATTCTGAACATCTGTACCTCAAATGCACATTCATAGAAGAAACTTTATTAAAGCTCAAAACACTAATTGAAGCCCAGAGAATAATAGTGGGAGACTTCAACACCACACTCTAACCAACATACAGTTCATTGAAGCAGAAACTAAACAGAGACAGACTAAAACTAATAAAGGTTATAAACCAAATGGATTTAACAGATATGTACTGAACAATTTGCCTTAAAGCAAAACAACATAACTTCTTAGCACCACATGGTACCTTCTCCAATACAGACTATTTAATCTGTCACAAAGCAAGCCTCAACTGATACAAGAAGATTAAAATAATTCCATAACTTCTATCAGATCATCACAGAAAATGGCTAGACTTCAATAGTAGCAAAATCAAGAACCCACATTACTTTTGGAAACTTAACCTATCACTAATCAATGATAACTTGGTTAAGAAAGAAAAGAAGAAATTAGAGACTTCTTGTAGTTCAATAAAAATAAAGACACAGCATACCCAAACTTACTGGACACAATGAGAGTAATGCTTTCATTAAGAAAATAGAAATATCCTACACCAGAAATTTAAGGACACACCTGAATGTCTTAGAACAAAAGGCAAACTCATCCAGGAGTAGAAGGCAGGTCATAGTCAAACTCAGGAAGGAAAACAAGCAAATAGTAAAAAAGATAATGATAAAATGAATCAACAATAAAAAGATAATTATTTGAGAAAATTATCAACATAAATACACCTCTATCAAAACTAACTGGCACACAGACAGACTCCAAAATAACAGATTTAGAAATTATAAGAGGTATATATCAAGAGAGATTGAGGAAACTTTAAAGAAAACCACCACATCTTACTAGAGAAGCATATTCTCATCTAATCTGGAAAATCTTGATTGAAAAAAAATGATTTTGTAGACAGATACCAAATACTAAACTAGAATCAATAATAAGTCAACTATCTATTCATTACCATATGCACAAAATAAATAGAAGGAGTTATTAAAATCTTCTAACCAAAAAAAGCCAATGGCCAGATGGTTTTTGTGCAAAATTCTAACAGTCAAATATGAGCTTATACCAACACTTCCCAAAATATTCAATAAAATAGAAATAGAAGGAGCACTACCTAACTCATCTTCTGAAGTCAAAATTACATACAGAGAACCCAATGCAAAAACAGAACTTCAGACCAACTAGGCTTATGTATATCAATGGAAAAATACTAAATATAGTTTTTGCAAACTTATCTAATAACACACTACAATCATCATTTACCAGGATCAATTATGCTTTATCACAGGAGAGCAACGTTGTGTCAATATACCAAACCCCTTAAAGAAAAAATGACATGATATTCTCATTAGATAGTGAAAATCATAAAAAAGCACCCCTTTATGTTAAAAGTATTGCAGAAGTTTGGAATTCATGCCTCATATCTAAAAATTAAAAAAAAAAAATATACAGCTAACCAACAGCCAATGTAAAATTAAAAGGAGATATACTTGAAGGAATCAGGGAAAAGACAATGCACATTGTCCCTGTGTCTATTCTTTATAGAACTTGAAGTTCTAGCTATAGCAATAAGACATTAGGTAACCAAGTAAATAAAAATTGGCAAAGAAGTCAGGGTGTTAGCATTTGTAGATGATTTGATAGTATACACAAGGAAATTCAAAATTCTAAATTTACAGCTGATAAACAATTTCAGCAAAGTGGCACGATAAAAAATTTAATTTAAACAAATTAGTAACCTTTATTACTTAGTTACTTAGTTACTTTGTTACTTTTGTTACTTTGTTGGCTAAAAGATAAAGTAGGGAAACAACGCTCTTCCAGGAGTCACAAATGATATAAATGTCCTTGAGGTAACCCTAACCAAACAGGTGAAAAATCTGTATAACAATAATTTTAAGCCTCTCAAGAAAGAAATAGAAGAAGATCTCAGAAGATGTACAGATCTCACATGCTCATGGGATGGTAGGAGTCACATAGTGAAAATGGGAAGTCTACCAAAAGCAATGTACAGATTCAATGCAATCCCCCATCAAAAATTTTCATAAGTTTTCAGTTAGATTCTATTGATTAACCTATCTGTCACTGTAAGAATGCCATGCCACTTTTATCACTATTGCTCTGCATCATATCTTGAAGTCAGGGATGGTGATTCACCAAAAGTTCTTTTATTGTTAAGAACAGTTTTATCTACCATTGTTTTTTTTGTTTGGTTTGTTTGTTTGTTTGTTTGTTTGTTTGTTTTACAATATAAGCATTGCTCTCTCCATATCTCTGAAGAAACATGTTGAAATTTGATGAGAGAGAGAGGATTTATCCCTGGCATGCAGGGATGGTTCAATATTTGGAAATTCATCAATGTAACCCAATACATAAAGACACTCAAAGAGAAAAACCACATGATCATTTCAATAGACGATTAGAAAGCATTTGACAGAATTCAACACTCCTTAATGGTAAAAGTACTAAAAAGATCAGGAATTCAAGGCCCATACCTAAACAGAGTAAAAGCAATATGTAGCAAGCCAGTAGCCACCATCAAACTAAATGGAGAGAAACTTGAAGCAATCCCACTAAGATCAGGGACTAGACAAGGCTACCTGCTCTCACCCTACCTATTCAACATAGTACTGAATGTCCTAACCAGAGCAATTAAACAACCAAAGAATGTCAGAGGGATAAAACTAAGAAAGAAAGAAGTCAAAATATCACTATTTGCAGATAATATAATAATATACATAAGTGACAATAAACCTTCCACCCGAGAACTCCTGAAACTGATAAACAACTTCAGCAAAGTGGCTGGTTATAAAATCAACTCAAATAAATCAGTAGCCTTCCTCTACTCAAAAGATAAACAGGCCAAGAAAAACATGAGAGAAATGACACCCTTCACAATAGTCACAAATAATATGAAATAACTGGATGTGAATCAAACCAAGCAAGTGAAAGATCTGTATGACAAGAACTTCAAGTCTCTGAAGAAAGAAATTGAAGAAGATCTCAGAAGATGAAAAGATCTCCCATGCTCCTGGATTGGCAGGATTAACTTAGTAAAAATGGCCATCTTGCCAAAAGCAATCTACAGATTCAAGAAAATCCCCATCAAAATTCCAAATCAATTCTTCACAGAGATGGAAAGAGCAGTTTGCAAATTCATTTGGAATAACAAAAAAACCCAGGATAGTGAGAACTATTCTCAATAATAAAAGAACTTCTAAGGGAATCACCATCCCTGACCTCAAAGTGTACTACAGAGCAGTAGTGATAAAAACTGCATGGTATTGATACAGAGACAGGCAGGAAGGTCAATGGAAAAGAATTGAAGATCCAGAAATGAACCCACATACCTATGTTCACTTGAGCTTTGAAAAAGGAGCTAAAACAATCAAGTGGAAAAAGGTCACCATTTTCAGCAAATGGTCAGCATGTAAAAGAATGCAAATTAATCCATTCTTATCCTTTTGTACAAAGCTCAAGTCCAAGTAGATAAAGAGATAAAGGACCTTCACATAAAACCAGATACACTGAAACTAATAGAAGAAAAGTTGGGGAAGACCCTCGAATACCTAGGCACTGGGGAAAAGTTTCTGAACAGAACACCAATGGCTTATGCTCTAAGATCAGAAGTTGACAAATGGGACCTCATCAAATTGCAAAGCTTGTATTAGGAAAGGACACTGTCAATAAGACAAAATGGCAACCAACAGAATGGGAAAGATCATTATCAATTCTACATCCCATAATACTAATATCGAACATATAAAAAGAACTCAAGAAATTAGACCCCAAACAACCAAATAACCCTATTAAAAATGGGGTACAGAGCTAAACAGAGAATTCTCAAGTGAGGAAACTTGAATGGCTGAGATGGCTCCTCAGAAAATTGGACATAGCATTACCAGAGGACCCAGCTGTACCACTCAGGGGCATATACCCAGAAGATGCTCCAAATTATAACAAGGACGTATGTTCCACTATGTTCATAGCAGCCTTATTTATAATAGGCAGAATCTGTAAAGAACCCAGATGTCCTTCAAGAGAGGAATGGGTACAGAAAATGTGGTACATATACACAATGGAGTATTGCCACCTATTAAAATGATGAGTTCATGAAATTCTTAGGCAAATGGATAGAATGGGAAAATAGCATCCTGAGTGAGGTAACAAATTACAAAATAACACACATGATATGTACTCAGTAATAAGTGGATATTAGCCCCAAAGCTCACAATACCTGAGAAACAAGCATAGAAAACATGAAGCTCAAAATGAAGAAAAAAAAAAAAAGGAAAGACCAAAGTGTAGGTGTGGTGGTCCTACTTTTAATGAATAACAAAATACTTAACCAGATTTCCCAGGTCTAAACCTCTAGCCTGGAAACCAAAGGAAGGCACTCAGAGCTCCACCTATATTGGTATTTGAGGATGGCCATGTCAACAATCAGTGGAAGAGCAGAGCCTGGGTCCATGAAATTTTAGATTACCTAGTGTTAAACAATTTGAGAGCAGGAAGGTGTGAATGGGTTTTTGGGTGGGGGCACACACTCATAAAAGTAGGAGAAGGAGGAAGATGATACAAGGGGTTTGGGGTGGGGGAAGTGGGAGAGGGTACAACATTTGAAAGTAAATAAATAACATATCAAATTTAAAAAATCAATTAATAGTTCTGGCAATTGTAGTAAAGCAGTTGAGACTTTTTTCAATAATCCATTATGGGGATTTTGTATAATACTCTAAAACAAGGTATTGAGAAAAGGGCCCATAAAACTTTAAAACAATCTTCATAAAATAAAAAAGAGGAAGGTAAATATCTGAACACCACATATTTTTTAAATCAAAGTCTTTTTATAATAAATTTAAAAAGATTAATGCCAAGGAACTTTCTGCTGAGTGTCTATGGCACCATTCATCTAGCCATACTTTGCCTAGGTGAAAAGAAAGGATCCACTTACAGACAAATGGCATGATCTTGACCAGGTATCTAATATGAGGAAGAGGGCATTTTTTTTTTTTTTGTAGGATGCTATAGAAACATGGTGGCTGCCAGAATGATTGTTGAGATATGGTGATGCTGAGACAAAGAATGATGCTCACCGGTGACCTAGTTGACTGCCTTGACAAACGTGATTGGGAAGCTGTATTGGACATATGTTCCTGACCCACCTTTGCCTTCCTAAATCCCAGATGGGATGAGCTGCCTTGGCTCAAGTTTTTAGACCTTGTGGGACGGACAATCAACAAGAGAAATTATAATGTCTCTTGTATTTTTCTTAAAGGGGACCATCTATTGATAGGACTCAATCATGTACTGGTCTAGAAATGAATCCAATATTGGCAATAACAGTCTACATTTGAGAGGCTGGATCTTGACATTTTCAGAGACATATCTGGAATTTAGTGGCAGTTCCCTATGATATTATCATAGCAACATAAAGTTGGGACATGATCTGGATTTCAAACAATGGTTAGTGCATGTTTTCATGTTCTTTTAATTGTCAAGTTAAAATTGTCCCTTCTATAATATTTATTGTAAGTTTTATTGACTGTATAATTTCTAATTGTGTTAGTGTGTTAAAGAAATGCATGTCTGTTATGGGGGTCTATCAACCAGCTTTTGTCTTACTGCCCTGAGGATTAGAAAACATTGATTCTCTGAAAAAAGCTTGAAAGTGCTGAAGAAGTGAATTAGGCTTTAAGCAGAAGCAAGAGGGTAGTGGGCTTGAGTATTGCTGGTATAACAGCTTTAATTTTATTAATTGCTAGCACCCCTGCTTCTACAATAGCATTGACACAAGGAGTTAAGACAGCTATTTTTGTTAACTATCCAGCAAATTAAAATGTTACTAATGTAATGAGTAGACAAAAAAATTATGTACATGTCTAGAAATATTGATTGATGGTCTATAACCTGTTTAAATTATCTGAAAGTTGTTCAGGGTTCAAGAGTTTAAATCCATCTCAAGTGTTATCATGAATATCATTGGAGTAGTGTTACTTGTAAAATCTACAATGATTGTCATTATAATTAGAAAAAAGTTTAAGGACACCTGTAAGGTGTTTGGCATAATCCTCACACCTCTTTGCCTGTTTTAACTTTGCATAGTGAGATTGTGAATTTAAGCAATGCTGCTCTGTTGAGCTTTGATGCTTCAGATAATGCTGATAAAATTATCCATGGCCTGAGGTCAGTATTTCCATTTTGGTCAAACTTCAGGAATGGCATATATAGCTTAATCATGTTAGCCCTTTTTGTCTTGGGAATACTGTTTCTCCTGCCCATCTTGGTAAAGGTTGTCTCTAACTACATCAACAGGCTGGCAGCCAAAGTAAATGACTTGAAATTGAAAATAGACTTCTAGACAGAGCTATTAACTTAACAGGCTGGCAAGCCAAGGATGGGTAAGAGTCTACACAGAGCCTTATTAACTTAAGACAGAAGTGTGTTGCTTTAGATAATGTATATTCTATGATAAGTAAAGGAAGCTTTCATGTCAGAATGACTTAATACCAGCTCAGTCTGGTTTATGCAATAAAAAGGAAGAGATGTGGAAAGCTTCTGGGGCTGCCTGGCAATAATCTGACATTAGCCAAGGACAGGAAAATAGACTGCTTAGAAGAAATCTGACATAGGCCAAGTACAAGGAAATGTACTTCAGACAGAGATCTGACATTAGGCTAAAACAAGGACATAATTTCAGGCTTAAATATAAATTCTAGCCTAGAACAAAGAAGAAATTTCAGGCAGAAATCTAAATTCTATCCTAGAACAAAGATGAAATTTCAGGCAGAAATCTAAATCTTAAGCTAGAACAAAGAAGCAGGCTTCAGGTATGAAAATGACCCTGGGATAAGACAGAAAACTAGGCTCAGATGTTTTGACCAAAATACCTGATAAGCCATTAGAAATAGTGATCAAAGGAATAATCACAGAATTCTGGTTAGTGCCATGAATGTTCTTGGACTTTCTGGGTTTATTGTCATGCTTGTTCCTTGACTATTTGCATTTACTGAATTGCTAGTTCCTCAACCCTAATCCTTGCATATAATTTAAACAGTAGAAAGTCAAAAAGGGGGGGGGGAAGGGATGGGATAGGGGATTAACTGGAGGTGGAGAATGGGGAAGGGAGATGGCATCTGAAATGTAAATAAAATATTGAGTTAAAAAACAACATAGGAACCTTCCATTTCAGGCAAAAATATTTGAAATTGGTAGAAAACTCATTGATAGAGACCAGAAAGTGATATGTATAACAACTTTAGTAAAGATTATAATTGCAATATGAAACTGAAAAACTCATGTACAGCAAGGAATAAACTGAGTAAAGAGCAGACTAATTACTAAAAACATATTTTTCATTTACATTTCTACTATAATTATAAATATTAGTAGGAAAATGAGGTCCAGCAACAGCTCCAACGTGAGATCTAGCTCAAGGGAAGGTCCTCAGGCCTGACACTACTACTGAGGCTATAGAGTGCTCACAAAACTGGGCTTATAATGACTGGGCTCTGAAAGCCCAACAATCAGCTGAGTCACATGCAGATATTTATACCCAACCAATGGACAAATGATGGTGAACACTTTGGTTGAATTGGGAAAAACCTGGAAGAAGTTGAAGGGGAGGGTGACCATTTACAAGGATCAAGAGTCTCAATTAACCTGGAAAGTAAAGATTTCTTATACACTAGAGAAATGAGGCAGCATACACCAGCTGATATGAGGACCCCAACACATATACAGCAGAGGACTGCTGGGTCCTGGTTTTGTGGAGAAGCTGTGCCTAAACCTGAAGAAATTGGAGGCCTCAGGGAGAGGGGAGGTATGGTGAGTGGAGGGGTGGGAATGGAAACATCATCATGGAGATGGGGGAGATAAAGATGTATGGAATGTAGAATAGTTACAGAGTGGATGAGGAGGTGATAGAATCTGGACTGTAAAAATAGATTAAATAAAATTTAAATTAATAAAAAATATAGAAAAATTCACAATAGAAGAAAAATAGAATCAGTAAGAGACGATTTCTAGTAGATAGTCATGGCCCCTAGTTGAGGGATGTGGCTATGAACTCATCTTAGGAATTTAAACCCAGAAATGTTCATGCACAAAGGAAAGACAGGGAGAAAAGTGGAACAGAAACTGAAGAAAGGGGCATCCAGGGAACCCCCTCGCTTAGGGATCTATCCCATTTGCAGACAAAAAATTAATAAACACCCTTAATAATAAGTAAACTGAAATGAAACCTAACAAAAAAGTTTATGTTGCCCCAGTAAGAATGACTAAGATGTAGTGATGAATAGATAACAAATTCTGCAGTTGATGTGGTGATAATATAGATGATGCCAAGAAGCACTTCCTGTCAACAGTCTGTTATAGATGTCCCATGAGCATCTCTGCCAGAGTCTGACAAACACACATGCAGATACGCATAGCCATCCTTTGACTGAGCATAGGGATCCCAATGGAAGTATAAGGGGAAGGACTGTGTTAGCTGAAGGGAATTGCAACTCCATAGAATGAACAATATTAACTAACCAGAAGACCCAGAGCACTCAGAGAGTAAACCCACTAACCAAAGAGTATGCATAGAGAACTCCATGTCTCCAGATACATATGTAGCCAAAAATGTGTATCTCACATCAATGTTAGAAGAGGCCCTTGGTCTGCAGTGGTTAGATGCCAGAGAATGGTAGGGGTGATAGAGTAGAGGTAGGAGTGGATGGAAGAACACTTTCAAAGAGACAAAGGGGATGGGGAAAGGCATGCATGGAATGAAGGGGGATTATGGAAGGGTAACTGGAAAGGGGAATATCATTTAAATTGTAAACAAATAAAAATGATTATTTAAAAGATATATATCTAAATGATGAAAAATACAAAAGAAGTGATGCTCACCAAATACTATGAAAGCGGAACAAGGAGATGTGTATGACTGGGAGGGGAACAAAGTATGTAATTAAGACCTACATCTCTGTTTTTAGGAATAAACTGCAGTTTTAAATTTGAAAAAATAAAACTCATCAAGAAAATAGTGTACAGTGGGGAAAAAATAAAATTAGTGAGGATTGTAGGACAAAACATCTCTGTAGTTTTATGTCAATGAAAAATGTGTCATATATAAAATAAGTGTGTACTCTACTGCATGACACAGATTTTACTTTGAGAACATAGTCTCCCTGAATGCATTATACAATGCAAATGATGGAATACTTTGCCAAAATGCAGTAACTGATCGCTTAGAAATTATAGCATGTTTAGAATGATTAATTTGTTACACAATGTATTTGAAACATAAGTTTCAAAAAACTCAAGATTTGTTCCTTTAGAGACTAAAATAGTTGAAAGTATAGGAACTCTGGTCTTTGCTACTAAGGAATGGGTTATGCATATAAAAAATATAAAGGACAAAATAGATGAATAGCTGTGTCTACTGGATTAGGAAGGGTAAACAAGTTTTTACTCAACAATGGGGTCTGAGGATTAGAATACAGATTTGACCACTTGGAATCCATTACTAAAGGAATGTAGTGTATAATTTTTATGTAAATGAATTAGGGATTTTGGCATAGCACTGGCAAAAAAAAAAAAAAAAAAAAAAAAAAAAAAAAAAAAAAAAACCTGCAGAAGTAAATAATACTGCTCATTGCACAAAAAAGTTTTGGAAAAAAACAATAGAAACGTATTCAGATGAAATCAATAAATAGGAGGAAAAAATTGTTTAAAAATAGTCAAGGAAAATTCTCATCATTTTCCTAACCTGTTTATCACATTTCTGTTTTCATGTAAATTCTGTAAACACAGGTTTTTACCTTTGTAGAACACTCAGCTGTAACTTTTTTTTTTTTTTTTTTGCATTTTTTTTCTTGATGATTGACATTCCTGAAAGTTCTTTGGAAAAATAAAGGATTTGAAGAAAAATACCATATTCGATTATGTATTATATATGACAAAGAATACTCTAACCCCTAAAAGAATAATTTGAACTCAAAGAATCATAGAGAAAACATGAAAGCTTGTCCCTGAGCACAGGGTCAGTTCAAAAGTAGCTCAGTCACTTGTTAGCTTGCAATTGCCTCCTTTTATGACAAGCTGAATTTACACTGATCCATTCATCATTTTCTCCAGACCCATAAATCACTAACACTGATTCTTGGAAACAAATGGACCTGAATATAACTTTAAAAATATAACTATATCTATACCTATAAAAGTATAACTGTAACTCCAACTCCAAATATGTTTGTGTACATGTGTGAATGTGTGTGTGTGTGTGTGTGTGTGTGTGTGTTTGGTGTTGGTATATATACGGATCTGTGTTTGTGTGTCTGTTTCTTCAAATGAATGCTGGATATTGCAGAAATGAAAAGAATTTTGAAAGAGCAAAAGGGACTTAGTAATTATATATGATACATTCAATCCATGTGTTTATGATTTGTGCCATTTTAAGCATCTTTCACATGGTATCCCATAACACTTTACTCCCTTTCCATCATATTGAACCTGTCCTACATTGTTTAAGATGACAACCAGGACTCATCTGCCTTCCTGTGGACCAGGGTTGGTCTTAGGGTAATTACGAGGTCACACTTGTGTACACAATGGTATATTATGACCTCACTAGTCTGGTATATAAGGCCAGGCAGCAAGCAGCTCACACCAGTTATCATCAGGCAGGGTAGAGAAAATATATTACAAAAGACTGTTCCAGTTTGATTGATCTAACTTCTCTTGCCAGATTTCAAATTAATATAGATAATAGTGAGCTGCCATGAACCTTGAGTTTATCCTCCTTGGGAGCATTGTGTTTGCATTCATTTTCTTCATCATAAAATTTTTATTACAGGTAAGTTGTCTATAGGTGATTGTATTAACATTAACATGACACAGTAAATGGGTGGGTATAGTTTTGTATGACTATGGAAACACTGAAAAGACTACTGGATACTGGATGTATTTAATGTGGTACCTTAATGCCCTACAGATTTCTGACACCTGACACATTTTTTGATTTTATTAAGGCTTAAACAGTTACTGTTGGTTAGAAAACAATATAGTTCACTAACAATGTGTTGAAGTCTTTAGCAAACCTCTCATTTGACATGAATTAACACGAGTAATGAAAATACCCATTTCCCAACAGTACATCATGTTAAAAATGGGTATTTTACTCTTGAATTCTCTCTTTACTATGATAATTTTTTGTCTAAAACAAAGTTCCTTGCTATAGGACTAAAATCATAAGTGTAAATGTTTATATAATAGAATCAATGATGAATTATAGATAATATAGGTAGGTCTTGCTAAAAACAGAACTTGGCTTTGTCAAAAAAAAAAATCATGATTTTATCTTGTATCTTTGACTCTCCAAAATATATTTATGATTTCTTCATAAGTTGTAGATTGTGTGTTCCCTGAAAATTTCTGGTCTCTCTCTCTGTCTCTCTCTCTGTCTCTCCTTCTGTCTGTCTCGTTCTCTTTCTGTAGATATAGATGATAGATATAGATGATATATAGATAGAGATAGATAGTCTCAATTGGTTTCCTATATTGATTGAGGTTCTTTCTAAATATATTAGAGTCATGTTTTAAGAAGCCCTTTCTAGACTTGCAATCTTGTAATATTTTCCATTGACATTGACTTTGCTGAAAAAGTGAGTTTAATGTACAGGAAATGCCCACCTTACAAATAATGAATTATTTTAAACATCTGTCACTTTTCCACTTATATCTTCTTTCACTGCCTGCTATATCTCTAATTTGAGCCATTTTTCACTTTATGACCATCTTGATTTGAAAAATTTGGGTTATTTTCAATTATTCCCAAATCCAATTTTCTGTGTGAGTTGATGTTTTGTTTGTTTGTTTGTTTGTTTGTTTTAACTGAAAAGCAAATGGAGGACACTTTGCCATAAGAATCACAGACACTGCTGGAGGATACCACATAGCTTCTCAAGGTAAGACGATAAAAATGGTTTTCATTTTTTCTCACTTTGTATCTGTGATACTCTAGCACACCATGCCATCAGCATTGCTTGTGGTAATTTTGCCCATTATCATAAAGAAGAAATAAGGAGGAAGTTATTCCAATTTCTAGAAAAGTAAAGAGTTGAAATTTATTTTGCAGATAACGTCAAATGAAAGCCATCAAAGTTTACATCTACTATAAAGCTAAGAACAACTCCTCAGTCAAACAAGAACAATGATGTGCATCTTTCTGTCAATGATTTCAACCATGTTGTGATGATTGCATTCCCACAGTCAGTAGTCATATATAAGCACATGCTAGTTGATCAAGAACTCATACAATGGCAAATGCCTCAAATGAAAAATTTCCTGTCTTTCAGAAATCTATTTGGCAACATTAAGATTTGGGAGATACAGACTATGAATGTTGCAACAGGCAGTACCAGCAGAACCAGCCAATAAAATATTGAATTAATTCAAATCATTATTTTTGTAAATGAGTATTATTTATGAGACAAAGTCCACTCTGATACTCCTTATACATATTGTAAATTATATTCAAATAATTAATTATGTGTATTTGCTAAATCATATTGCATGAAATAACATTTAAAATCACAATAAAAAATTCAATTCAAATTGTTTAGTATTTATCAGTTAGATCCAGTTAAATTTTATAACTGAAATGCCACAATCACACTGAATATAAATTTCAAAATTTCATGTAAGAATTATAGCATGAAATTATTACTGTCTACAATGTTTATTAAAGTGACAGGAATTACATGAACTTTTTTAATTAGAAAAAGTAACATATTTAATCCATGAATTTTTAGTAAGAGCTACCCTTTTATAAAATTAATGAATTTCTAAAAATAGGTTATATATCTATCTCTCTTTCTACTCTTTGTCTCTCTGTCACTCAGTCTCTCTGTCTGTCTCTCTCTCTATATATACACCTATATATACACAGATACATAATATTATATATACATATGTACACATATATAATATATAATATAGGTGTATTTATACATATATATGTATGTATGTGTATATGTATATACACATATATGTATGTACACATGTATATACATGTATGTATATATACATATACACATAATACACATGTATACACATATACATGTACACATACATACATATATATGTATATAATCATCTCAATCTAAATATACAAGTCTGTAACTTCACTTGTGGTCACATTTTGAAAAAAGGTACCCGTGTGTCAAATTAATACAGATTAGTTATGCATTTGTAATGATTTACTATGTGTCAGAATCATTCCTGTAGCATATGAATAGCCTATAAAAGTGCAATTTCTGTGAAATATATTTATCTGCCTCAGAGAAATCATAAATGCATACTGAAGGATTGCCTGCTTATTTCAACTTCCTTGAATCCTCACAGGATGCATTCATTTGTCGAAATGAGATTCTAGTGATTATGCACTGAGCTCTTGTATCAATAGATCCAGAGAGCCAATGCCAAAGGCATGGTTTCATAATGTCTTTGGAAAGAGTTATATGAAAGGTTGTGGAAGTCTCCCAAGAGAGGAACTCTAATAAACTACAAATAGTGTACAATAATCTAGACCTTGAGCCCAAACAAAGATTAAATCTACAATATGGAAGCATACAAGGACAGGACCATGCACCCATAATATATGAGAAAAATAAAGCTTGGTTTTGGCCCCTGAATACCTTTTGTTGGAATTAATATGTCTCTTATGTCTGCATGTAGGTACTCCTGCTCCAACTTGATAGCCGTGTGTGGCTTTAGTCAGTGATGATGTGCCAAGAAATGTAGTGATTTCAAAAGGAAAGGGGTGTTGTGAAATAGGTGGGCCCCCTATTCTCATAGGTGAAAGTGCCAGATGGGAAAAGTGGCCATGTGCTGGAGAAATCCTTCTTTTATTGGAAAGTAAGGCAGGTGAACAAATGTGTGAAAGAATGAACAAATGAATGAATGTGTAAAAAGCATTGGATTCCTCACTCCTTTGAAATTAAAAAAAAAAAGAAAATGCCCATCTATATAAAGAAAACATCCATGATACCAAGAAAATGTACCAAGATATGAAATATTCTTCAGTAGACAAACAG